>NC_141818.1:35391985-35689485 GCF_982586985.1 Callionymus lyra
TGAGGAACCAGCGATGTGTGACGAGTCCAAACAAACCATATTTCATGTCAAAATGCAGCCGTTAAGTAGACGATGTTGTGTCCAGGTCAGTGTGACGCACAACTGTCAACCTCCTCGGCGGACGGGCAGGGCCGCTCAGATGAAAACCATCTTCATCGCCCTCCTCTTCTTCCCTTTCTTTGTGGGGGCGCTTTCCGTGGTGGGGTACACAACCTGGAGGTGAGACTAACCACGACCAGACACGAACATCGATCATGTGGTCTCTGGTCACTATTTTCCTTCATTTTGAAAAACTGTTCTAATTAAGCATCATTTTCAAACTGATGGCGCCACCTACTGACCTCTAAACAACATGACACTGTTCCATGAAGCTTCATCAGACCATCACTAGTATTTCTAGTAGTACTAAGTAATTTCTTGGTGAACTGTCCAGGGTGTCTCCTGCCTCTTTGCCTGAGTAGCTGGGATGTACAAAAAAATATATTTTTTGTGTTTTATCCTATTTTATTATGTGCTGGCAATAAAAAGTTTCTAATGCTTTTACAAATACTTTTCAAAAGATTTGAGAAACGCTCCTAACATAGAGCAACAGCGCCATCTGTGGACTTGAAATTGACATGACACGAGAATACACTTATAATTAGTCTAGTTTGATTTATCTTATAATTCACCAATTATTTATTATCATTTTCCCACTAATATTACCTCTGCCAAGAAGGTTATTTGCTCATTGTGTAAGTTAAATGTAATTCGGTGCAATTTTCAGGAAATGTTGACAACGAGAACAGATAAGAAATGGACTTGTATGGCTTTTAACCGCTGCTGCTCACATGCCTTGCTCTGTTCCTAACAACAAAAAATAATAGTAAAATCCATGTAATAAAAACACTTAAAATGCAAAGTGGAATATGGATATGTTTTATGAGACTGTTTATTATTATTATTGTAAATATTAGTAATATTGTACCCAAAAACACTGATTCCCTCCGACATTTAATATACTATTTTATTTTTCATGTATATGTTTACGTTCTCAATTCACTTTTTTTATCCCCAGTTTGACTCCATCCCAACAATGCGGTCCATTCCGTGGTCTAACCAGTGCCTTCAGCGTGGTCGGTCACTGGATAGACGATCTGGAGACCAACGCCGGCTCTGAGTGGGTCGTCTGGATTTACGGGAACGTCATCAGAAGTGAAATCTTCTACTTCCTGTGTACACTGATCGTATTGTAAGTTGTCTTCTGATTCTTTAGGGCAAACAGGCACTTAAAAAAAAACGTTAGAAAATAATAATAACGATATGTAAGATTACAAAATATTGTTTTTCAGCGTATCTCTATGCTGTAAAATCTATGATGCACAGTTGCCAAATACCACATGTGCATTTGTTGTCGGGTTTCTCGTTGTCTCCACTGCTTTAAAGCGATTTGGTGAGAACGAAAGGCAAACTTTCAGAGTAAAGAGCATGTTTAATATGATAAAAACAATGTCAGTCTGTCCGTCACACAGAAAAATTCTTGGAAGAGGGGTTCAAGGGAAGGTGGGTTCGCGCCCACGTGGCTGCAGATCCCAACCTTAAGTCTTAAATCGAGATCTCTTGGATAATGTCGCGAAAATGTTCCTTGATCCCAAATTAGGAGGCGCTGACGGAAAAAAGAGGTTGGTTGTGGTCGCTATCGAGGGCGAAAGATCGCAATTTTCAGAACTATCTGTGGCCAAACAGGCAGACGGTGGCCCCCCCACATTTTGGGAGGTCACAGTCTGCCTGTTTTGTGGCCCTCATTTGTCGGTGCAAAGTTTCAAGTCATTTGGTTTTTTCCGACGTTGCTGCCACGAGGTCACAAATTCGTCACAAAAATTCAAGTTGCAAGGAAAATGCCATTAAGAAACTTAACCTTTGCGGCCATTTTGCGCCCAAACAGGCGTAGTATATGAAAAGAATATTTTAGAAAGAGTACACACGCAAAATTTCAAACTGATTCAAGGTCGGATTCTGACGCAGTTATTGTTTAACTTGACGGCCATTTTGCAGCGCTCCGCTTAAATATCACTTAAGCTTTAGTTGTTACTACTTTATTCTTGTTGATTTGGTCCTAAAACAGCAAAAACAAAATTCTAGTTAAAAAAAATCTGATATTAAAGGGATACAAGGGTCCGAGTGAAATTCCCACAGCTATAAAAAACAAATCCACAAAAGGAAGTTGCATAATTGGGGTCAAAGAAAATCCGCTTGCATCATTGTTGCATCTGTGTTGACGTGTTTCTGTTTCCTGTCGTGATGTTGTCCACCAGGGTGGTCATTTACATCCTGTGGCAGGTCACCCGGGGCCGTAAGCTGCTTATCGGTCTGCTGAGACAACAGATTGTTAACGTGAGTGTGGGTAAATAAATACCCCTCGTGACTCGTTTCATGCTTATTTAAGCCTCGATGGAGTCTAAACTTGGAAACACATCTGCTTTTTCTGCTCGACGTGTTTGGACTCGTCCAGGTGGGGAAAGACAAATTCTTCCTGCTGGAGAGGTTAAGAAATCGGCAGAAGGCGCAACCCAAACAGAAGACTCCGAAAAAGGTCAGTTAATATATATATATTTATATATATATATATATATATATACAGTTTAGTAGTTAATTGTGTGCGTCCACCTTTTCATGTGATCGTCTGCGTGTCTCATGGTTGGCTGGAAGTTCGATCAAGTAACTCGGTACTCTTTAAGTATTGTTGCCATTATTATAACAGTTATGTATTGAATTGAAAGAATTTCAAACTCTTTCTGTAAAAAAACTAAAATAAATTAATTTAAATGTTTTATTGTCCAGTACCCACAGACAATATCAAATCAGTACCGAGCTACTTGATCGAACTTTCAGCCAATCATGCAACAATATTGAATTCAAATGGCTATGAATAAAAAAGAATATTGAATTAGGAACATTTATTTTTGAATTATTGGAATATCAAACTGTGGTTAAAAAAATAATAGATCAATTATTGCTTTAAAAAACGACATTTTATTTTTTTAAAAAAGGGCTTGTGAAGCTTCATGAAACAGTGTCATTTTGTTTAGAGGTCAGTAGGTGGCGCCATCAGTTTAAAAACGATGTGATATTTCAGTAGAACAAAGGAAAATAGTGCAGAGACCGCCATCTAGTGGACATGACACTGCTTCATGAAGCTTCATCAGACGATCACTAGTAAAACCATTCAATATATAACTTGGTACTTCAATAGGTTTCTATCAAAATTGTAGTTTTAATATCTCACAATCCTTCTTCCTGCAGCTTCATAAACGACCAGATGATCAGTCGTCCAGTGGACCGTCGAACTCCAACGCTGTGGTCCAAGCTTTACTCGCCCGACAGCAGCTGGAAGAAGGCGACAGGGGGAGTCCACGGGGCGCCACGGTTCCTCCAGACTCGAGCACGTCAAGCGCTCTAGCACAGGCGATGGCCGCCAGACAGAGAAGCATGAATCAGTTCTCAGACCTGGAGACGGATACCACGGGGTACGCGGTCACGCAGGTCAGACACCGAGAAGAGGAAGTCGCCGCCTCCTCCGTGTCCAGTGTCATGATGCAGGTGATGCAGGCAAGAAGTAGAGTTGCAGAAGAAGAAAACAGGACGCAGCGGGTGTCAGAGTCGGCCCAGGTCCACTCCACCTCCTCCAGCGCGCTGATCCAGGCCATGCTTGCTCGACAGCAGGCCCAGAACGAGTATGATGACGGCTATTAGAGAAACCTAAGGGGCCAGTATGTAGCATTAAAAAAAACGTTGTTTCTGGCGACCCCCTGTGTCTGACAAGTGTAACTACAATGATGTGAAAACTTGAATGCACACGTGACACACAAAATAACAGTCGAAATTAAACCAATCATTGCAAGTATTTTGTTAGTGTAAAGTGAAAATATTATCTTCTGAAATGTCTTCCGTTTTATCAGAACACATGATGCCTTTTTCACTTGATTAAACCCTTTTATTTATTGTGTTGTTAATGACTTTTTTTCTTAAATGTGTTGTTCTTTTGTTGCAATACAAACAAGATTGGTAGGTTGTTTTTTTTAATCATTCAAAATTTGGATTTATATTGTAAAATATCCTACTATAGTTGTGTTTCAGATTTACTTAAGTAAGTAAGTAAGTAATTTTTATTTATATAGCGCTTTTCCAGACCAGGGTCACAAAGCGCTTAAACAATCAAAACAATATTCAATAAACTATATACTTTAAAGATCAAGATAAAACTGATAACACAACAGGAGTTCCAGAAAATCAAGGAAAAGCCTGAACAAATAGAAACGTCTTCAGATGTTTCTTAAAGGAGTCAGTAGACTCCATCAAACACAGAGGAAGATCATTCCAAAGCTTAGAAGCAACAGCCTGAAAAGATTTCTCTCCTCTGGTCCTGAGCCCAACGTATGTGTTGTATGAGGATATATTTTGTTTTTTTGATCATTTCTACAAACACTTTTGTCTCAAGCTCTTAAGGTGAAATCACGCCCTCCTGAGTTTTAATATATCCCTGTTGTTTTTCACATTTTTAAAGTATTTCTTTGTCGTAATGCGTATTACTGGTGGCTTATTAACAAATAATTAATAACCAAGACTACAAAAGGAGAGAATCAGTTAAATTATTTGCAAATGCAGGATTATTTTATCATTATTATCACTACAAGATAGTGATAAAGCTTCATGAAGCAGTGTCATTATGTTCAGAGTCCACTAGATGGCGGTCTCTGCACTATTTCCCTTTGTTTTTAATGAAACATCACATAAACTGATGGCGCCCCCTAGTGACCTCTAAACAACATGACACTGTTTCGTGAAGCTTCATTAGCACATCGATAGCTAACACTAGCGGCCTGCAATAACCCCCACTGTAAAACATTTACTGTAAAATGTACCGGGAAAAAACTGCCAATAAAGTGCTGTAAATTACTGTAAATAAAAAAAATAGTTAATTAATTAGAAATTGCATGTAAAACAACCATACATTGCTGTAATTTATATAGAGGTAAAAAATAACCCAGCAATTTACTGTTTATTTTGATTTAATGTACAGTACTTTTACCGCACTTTATTAGCAACTGGTACATTTTACAGGATATTCATCACAGTGTGTAGTTTAGGTACTTTTGATTTATCCTTTTTTTTTTATTCAATAATGCTCCAGTCAGACTCTCTATTCCTTAAAAAAAACATTTATTGGACAAATATCAGATTTATTTATGCACTTTCAACACCGTTGAAGTCACTCTCAGATGAAAACTAAAGTAAGGCAGCAACTAAGATCTCAAACATTGTGCCCTGAAACCGTGTCTCGAAAGGTTCTCTCTCAGCATTGTTCCTCCCCTAAAGACCGGTGAATGTCGTTCAGGTCCATGGAGTCGGCTGGAATCGGCGTCTTCCTCCCGCTCTTCAGCGACTGGCTGGAGTAGACCTCCACGGATTTGGAAATGGAGTGCAGGGGGTGATCCCGGAAGTATCCGAAGGCCTCGCGGGCGCGCTCCTCTCGGATGCTTTGCTCAAAAGTCTTGCGTTTGTGCCGGAATTCTATGACAGTCTTTGTGTAGGAGTTGAGGGTGGTGACCGACGCGCCCATGCAGCAGGTGAAGGAGGCCCAGGCCATGCTGAGGACAGGCAGATACATATTCGGAGGTCATCAAAAGTGGACACAACGAAGCACTTTTTCGGGGGGGGGGGACTTTATTTTTCTTAGATTTGGGTCACTTTGTCTTGGAGCTTCTCCGTGGAGCTTTGGAAAATGTAATCATCCTCTGGCGTTTGCGTGGCATCGCCATCCCAACCCAAAAGGTCAAGGAATGTTTAACCTGCGAGATGAATTTTCCATGTTCGCAAGCATATTGTAAGAATGAAATATCATCCCGTTATGCAATCCCAATCACGCCTGTATTGAGGATTTGAACATTAAAGCCTAATCCCGCCCGACATGAAAGCTTTGGATTAGTGGACTATGACGCTTGGTGGAGGTGCGAAGTCATCCTGGAAGTTATTTCTGTACAGTAACAAGATTGGGAATACGACAACGAGGGGCGGGGGGGGGGGGTCTTTTTAAAGGGCTCACCAAAAGGACCAGCCGTAGTCCCAGTTGTAGGGTCTCCAGTCAGGTGGCCCCAAACTGACGGTGACCTGGAAGACCTGCGTGTACATCACATGAGCCACCATACCAAGGAGACCTGGAAAGAAAAGTGGGAAAAAAAGGTCATTTTCAATGCTGTCTCGGAAAATAAAGTATATTTTTTTAGGTTTTGTTTGTAAATGACTAGTCATTAAAGCAGCACATTTTACATCTCTGACTGTGTGACTGGTGGACGGCAATTGCATTTGGTTCCATACATTTCTATCAGGGGGTTTAAGTTCTTCTTGAAGCTTCCAGGAAGTTTAAAAACCGACACAACACCAGCCTAGTTTTTTCCAAACAAATGCGCGTGTGGACGTTGGTGGCAGACGTTTCAGTTTTCACAACTATTACACAGTTCTAACAGTGGAGGTACCCAAAAACAATCATCCAAAATCCCATAGCTTTTTTAACCGTGGAAGGAAACATTCGAAAGGTTTGCCCTAGCCCGGAATCGAACCGTCGACCTTAAGTTAATAAAAGGAAAGAACACCTGAGAGGACAGTGAAGACTGCAGCGAAGGCGTTGAGCTTGAGACCGTCGATGACGTTGCTGGAGTGGACGAGCTCCAGACACATGAGGCTGAAACCCACCACCAGGAGGACGATGTAGAGCATCTCTGACACCAGTGACAGCCACAGCATCCCTGTGCGCACACACACACACACACACACACACACACACACACACACACACACACACACACACACACACACACACACACACACACACACACACACACACACACACACACACAAACACACACACTTTTTAAATATTATTATGAATCATGATGACATTGAATGTTAATTATCAATGTCCTTTTCTAGCCCCAGATGGAAGCATTAGCGTAATAACCAAGTAATAATTAAGATTAAATACATTTTTTTGTGTGAAAAACAAGGAAAAAATAAATGATCTAAAGCATCTTTGGCTGTTTTTTTGTTTCTAACACACAAATGTTGGAGATTTCCTGTTTGCCTGGAAAAGGGTAATTTAACTCAACGCATCACTTTCGTACAACAAGGTATTTGTTATTTTTAATGCAGGAATTCTTTAGTTAATTCTTTATTTTAATTCAATTTTAAGTGTCTTATCATAACAAAGTTATCTCAAGACACTTTACATTTTAAGTATGGCTATATGGGAGGAAAGGAAAATGAGCTAATCAACAATGAATTGGTGAGGAAAAATGTCCCTCTAGAAGGCAGAAACCTGGAGCAGAACCAGGCTCAGTGTAGAATAGAATTGGGCAGCAGAGTCCAGGGAGAGTCATGGAGAGGATTTTTACCACAAACAATGGAAAAGGATTGACATAATAGTTAGCATTAACAAAAATGAGGGGATGAAGGGTGACACTGAAGTCGAATCAGAAAAAAGGTTTATAAGTGAAATCTGTCTCTCACCTTTTTCGGAGGCTGGTGCCAAATCGATAAAGCTTCTACATCTCTCGCCTGGAGAAACAAATGAAAAAGGATATTACAGATATGTGTTTATTTTTGATCATTCAACCTCAAATCCAACCTTGTTATTTTCTAATAATTTATCCCTTGTGTTATCTCGGGGTCATGGTGACCCGAAAGCCGGAAAATAAATGTGTTTGTGGTATACCTTGTGTTATCTCAGGGTTATGGTGACCCGAAGGCCCCGAACACAAATGTGTTTGTGGTATCCCTTGTGTTATCTCAGGGTTATGGTGACCCGAAGGCCCGAACACAAATGTGTTTATGGTAACCCTTGTGTTATCTCGGGGTCATGGTGACCCGAAAGCCGGAAAATAAATGTGTTTGTGGTATACCTTGTGTTATCTCAGGGTTATGGTGACCCGAAGGCCCGAACACAAATGTGTTTATGGTAACCCTTGTGTTATCTCAGGGTCATAGTGACCCGAAGGCCTGAACACAAATGTGTTTATTGTAACCCTTGCGTTATCTCAGGGTCATAGTGACCCGAAGGCCTGAACACAAATGTGTTTATGGTAACCCTTGCGTTATCTCAGGGTCATGGTGACCCGAAGGCCCAAACACAAATGTGTTTATGGTAACCCTTGTGTTATCTCAGGGTCATAGTGACCCTAAGGCCTGAACACAAATGTGTTTATTGTAACCCTTGTGTTATCTCAGGGTCATGGTGACCCGAAGGCCCGAACACAAATGTGTTTGTGGTAACCCTTGTGTTATCTCAGGGTCATGGTGACCCGTAGGCCCCGAAAAACAAATGTGTTTGTGGTATCCATTGTGTTGCCTCTGGATCAAGATGAACGACCTCAGTGGCTTTCATAAATACATATGCAGCGGTGGAGGTCGTTCGCATTGACCCAGAGGCAACACAAGGGATACCACAAACACATTTGTTTTCGGGCTAGTTTAACACAAGGGTTAAAGTCATTTTTATTTCTAAAAAGAAAATCACCATATCAATTGAAAATTAATTATTTCAACAATCAATTACGCAAAACAAAACCAAAAATAAACCTGTGTTTGGAACGATGACGTGTATCTGAGCCAATAGCGGAGCGGCTCATTGTCCAGACAGGAGAGTCACCCTCTGCCCTCTCAGTGCACTCGGGAAAAGCCGACGTTCCACTTTCTAAATCTGTCCGCAACAGGATGTTAAATTCCAAACGTTTGCCCCGAGGAAGCAGCTTTTTTTTCTTTTTTTTTTTCGACATGGAAATCCACAGATGGCCTTGGCAATATCGTTCAACATCTGGTTTAATCTCATTGCACGAGGTGCTTTTTTTTTTAGCCTCTTGCCGTGACGTCTAGATGTGGTTGATATCAGATTTTTTGCCGATCGTCTCCTGCTGTCTTTTTGCAGATTTGTTGTCGTTAATGAAGCCTGGGGGGGCGACAGCTGCTTTGAGGGGAAAAACTCATCAAGGACGATGTTGCGTAATCCTTATTAACACAAGCTGCCACCACTTGATGAAGGAGGCTCTCCACCCTCGGACCCTCTCTAATCTCAAAGTCCATTCTTTACTGGGCGTTTAATATAAATATAGAGAGAGGGGGGGGGTCCAAAATCAACCACTTGACCTGACGACCTGGTCCTGACCCCCGTCACCCTACCCAACGGAATTGAACATCTCTCTTAAGTCAACACTTCTTGGAAGGATTCCTTCCTCGCATGAGCTGATAAATCTCTGTTTTCATTCCACTTGAGCTGTGAATCAATCGTACAACTTTCTCTTGTCCATTTTGCCAAGAATAGTGTATTGTCGACAATTTTGTCATTTTTAGAGGAAACTTTCTCGATAGTGTTTGTCATTTTTCAACTAAAACTTGCGTGAACTTTGATTTGTGGGAGACGTCTTAGAGCCTCATGATGTCACTGGGAAGAGGACAGTCCGAGGCCTTCTGGATGAAGCTGCTGCCCCAGCGACCCTGATCCCAAGATACGCAGAACAAGACTTTCTCGTTTATCTTTTGTCAATTTTTGCCCCTTTAACAATGAATATAAAGAACATTTCAAACATATTTTCACATTTTCAAACACATATATATATATATATATATATATATATATATATATATATATATATATATATATATATCAGAAGTACACGATACGCCCAACAACGTTTTATAATTAAAATTAAAAGAAAGATGTTTCAATGATTATTTTCGTTTTATTTTGCTGCTACAAATGTGATCTTTATGGAGTTTTTAAAGGGTTTCTAAGAAGGGAAAATTCAAATAAAGATATTTTCTTGCGACTCACTAATGTCAAGCTTTTTAAGATAGAAATTGTGTCTTTAATTTTTGTTTTTGTTTGAAGCATAAAAGCATTTGTTGAACGAGTTGTTTATGACAGTTTTGCGTTTAATTTCTTGTAAATTTCAAAATTCAAATAAAAATACAGTTTCACCCAAATATCACCAATTATTGCTGCTTTTAAAAAATGAATTCAATATTTGACATTGGTTTTCAATCAATTAAAAGTTAAAATTGTCATTAAATTCAATAAAAATAATATTGTATTATATTTGTATAGTCATAGTGCACAATAATGTATTTGTTAACTTTCACCCTAGTTTATTAAAGTCATATTTTACCGTGGATAGTCGGAAAAAAGTAATTTAGAGAAATAAAGGACAATTCGATTGAAAGCATACAATGGGATAAATGTTGATTTAAAACATATTTTTAGTGTTATCTTCATTAAAACATGTCATTATTTTGAGCTTTTTCGTACAGACATCAGTCAGTTTTATTCAGTTGTGTTGCATGTGACGAGTGTTTACTACAGTGTATTACGAAAAGCTTAACAGCATCTTCAAGTATTAAAGTTTGACTCTGGATAAAAGCAGTGACGGATTAATGATACCAAAAATATTTTCTTTCTGTCTTTCGAAACAAGAAAAAAACGTGTTGTTGTTGGTCTTAAAGATACTGTAGTGTTTATATGTGAATGTTTTATTCGGCTCAGCTCCTATTGAATTGAATATATATTAAACATTTGATAAAAATCAGTTTATTTTATTTTATATAATCAATCAAACTATTAATATCCTTCATGTAATTTTTTATTGATTCTTGCATTATTATTTGATTTTATTCCGATGCTTTTGAGGGTTTTACTTTGTGACGCTAGGGTGTGAGTAAATAAGTACGGTAAGGTTTTTGTTTTTTAAAGATGGAAATTACACTTATTTTTAGTCCTTATTGAAAGGATATATAGAAATTCTCTTTTTTTTTAAGTATTCCAGTTCTTTTGATAGTATTGTAAATAAGTAAGTAAGTAATTTTTATTTGTATAGCGCTTTTCCAGACCAGGGTCACAAAGCGCTTAAACAATCAAAACACTATTCAATAAAGTATATACTTTAAAGGTCAAGATAAAACTGATAACACAAAAGGAGTTCCAGAAAATCAAGGAAAAGGGGTATGAAGTACAGTGCAATTCACTCATTTAAGTTCGTTTTTTTGTTGATTTTTAACATGAAATGAAACTTTATTTGTGATCTTGTTAAAAGGTATCAGAATCCTATTTTCTCAAAAGAAATAAACACTTAAAAACGTGAAATATCTAATAAAAATGTTGTATATTGTTTAATTATCAACACTATGTGGCCCCTGAGCAGCCTTGACCTTTGACCCAATATCTGCCCCCTGAACAGATCATTGTTGACACGAAAATAACTTTTAAAATAATTATATATATAAATTTAAAACGTACTTTCGTCGTGGATATTTTCCTCACACGAGAACCAGATGCCGGTGTGGAACTGCCTGAAGAGGAAGCGGTCGTCCCCGGTCTCCCAGCTGTAGACCACCTTGTTGGGGTCGGTCTCGTTGACCCCGTAGTCGATGCACTGGTGGGTCCTCAGCTTGCTGCACTTGGGCTTGGGGACCCTCTGCGTGCCCACGCACCAGTAGGTGGTGATGAAGGCGGTGATGGAGAAGATGAGCGCGAAGAAGTTCAAGCCCACCGACAGGAGGGTCCTGCACCTGCGAGATGCGTTCATGGTCCGCGGAGAGGAGGACGAGCATGAGACGTTCACGGGACTCATCGACGCGTCACGAGGAGCGAACGGATCCATTTGGCGCAGCGCGCGCTCCGCACGCGTCCTGTGACGCGCGTCATCGTGTCAGGAGGACAGTCTGTCAAAAGTGACACTTTTTTGCATCGTTTTCTGCCTTTTTTCAAACGAGGGTCCAGTCCCCCCCCCCCACCCGCCGGTCACGTGGTCTGAGGATTTGACGCCGAGCGTCTTGTGACGCACTGGACGAGTCCACGCCTGACACTGTACGACCATCATTTATTATTATTTCACGTATATTTATCCATACTTGCTTTGTTTTTAAACTCATATACACACGGATATATTTGAACTCGATATACGCTTTCACTCTATCTACGCAATATACAAATGTATTTAGTTTAATTCAAATGAAAACATTTAAATTGATTGAAAACTATATATTTATATTTAAATATTTAAATACTTTCATAAAAGCAGAACTTAATGGAATATGACTTAGACAACTCTTGGAATTTACAAGAAATTAAGCGCGTTTTTAAAATGTTCTCATGCTTCAAATAATAACCCACACAACACTACACAAACTTTTAAAATGTACGCAAAAAGGCACAATTTCTATGAGGAAAAACCTTTTTCTAAATGAATAATAATATACACTATAATAGTTCATACCATGAAAATAAATATCTAAATTTTTCCCAAATCATTTCCTTTAAGTGGATAACTGTAAAAAGTTACAGCAAATACAGTGAGACAACAGTCAGTTATACATGTGACAAAACTAAATAAATACAATTATAGTTTAATATATATATGTGTGTACAGTGGAGCACAACATGATTCAGTTTTATTTATTTATTTATTTATTTTACTCGGAATGCCACAGCTGTCTCCCAAAAGAGAAGCAAGTGGCATCGACATGAAAAAAAGAAATTGGGCTTCCATCCTCTGAGATTTTCCACAGTGAGGAACGTCTTGTATTTTAATAATACTTTGCACTGAAGCTACTGGAACTGAAGAGCATTTAGATATGATCTTATAGACCTTCGCTGACTTGTGAGTCAATACACAGCCACAGGTCCTCAGAGAGCTGCTTTGTTTTGACCATTTGTGTTGAGTTGATTAAAGTAGACTATGACAGTTTTCAAAGGGTATGAATCATTTTGGAAAGCATTTATAAATTTATAAATTAAAAGTTACTATTTTCTTTTAAGGGTGATTTAAAACCTTAAATCATAATAAACACAATTGTGCAAAGTTACCTCAGAACAATGAAGGAGATTTGAGTCTAGAATTCAGTTTAAGCTGAATTCATTGGGATTTTTTTTTTGGATCCTCCGTTAAAAGGTTGAATAAATAAAGACGGAATAATTTGGACATTTTGTTCAATTCCTGCGGACTGCATAATCACAGCGTTTGTTGTTTTTTTTTGTTTTTTAAACTTTTTAATCTGCTACAAAGATCATTACAAAAAAGTCCCAGAGGCGACCTTCAAATGCAATCAGTGTAATTAAACGTCTGATGTAATGTCTCTTCACACACACACACACACACACACACACACACACACTCACGCACACGCACGCACACACACTCACACACACTCACACACACACACACACACACACACACCCCCCCACACACACACACACACACGGGGAGGAGCATTTTGCTCGCCAAGTAACTCTTTGATTACTCATAGATTATGAGATGGTGACGTCCGGTGACGAGTTCGTGTCAAGAAACGTTCAAGGTCGAGGTTGAAGGTCAAAGGTTTCCGACACTGACTGTGATGACGCTGTGATGATGCCGAACACTGTTTTACTGTTCATGTTTATGTGTAGATACAATGTAAATCATTAACATGTATACATACACAACTATTTTCATATACTTTTGGCCGTTTTAACAAAATTTAAACATGAAGATGGAGAAAAACATAAATATATATATATATATATATATATATATATAGGTTTTCTTTCCAACCGCTCAGGACTCCTCAACAGTTAAACCACATGTACCTCATGCACTACTTGTACTTTTATTGCTCTGTTTTTCGATTTTATTCTTTCAAATGTATATATATTTATTAATATATGTATGTGTGTATATATATATATGTGTTTACTGTGCACTTTTGTTGGGGGTTCAAAGGAAGAATTTCATGGTACGTAGTACCTATGACAATAAACGCTTTGATTCTTGAATCTATATATATATATACAGTATATATATATATATATATATATATATATATATATTCCTTCCTCTGCAGCTTGAGCGTTTCACAGTCACACGTGCAACAGCTTTTCATTTCCGGCAGCAAAACTGACCCAAATACGGACATGATGGTTCCAGTGGTTTGGCTCAGTGAGTTAATGTCATTTCATGTCTGCGTGATCGAACCACACAATCCCATCCAGCGGCACGTCAGAGCAGATGGTTGCGTCGCTACTTATGACGGTGTCGCTGACGTCGGGTCGGTCAACAGTGGGTCGGTCTGCGACAGAAGAACATACGTGTGTACGACTGGATTCTGCAGCTAGACCCATTTTTTTGCACACTATGAGACATGAATTATTTTTAAAATATTCAACGTTTCCTCCTATATATTAACAGAATTTTAGATTCTAAAAATATAAAAAAGGTGTTAAAGGGTGGAAGACTTCAGATAGCGCTAATATCGGCAAGTATAGCATTAGCTTTAAATACATTACAGTTTAAAAACAAAAACAGAATTTTAAGTTTTAAAATTTTTAAGTGTTTTGGTGTGGTAATTTTTATGTGACTTTCACTAGCACTTTTGAAGGTTGTACTCCTCGTATAGCATTTAGCTTTACATATCTTTTGCTTTAAATCCTAGTTGAAAAACAAGAAAAGTTTTAATAAATGTTACGCGGTGGTCGATTTCACCTGAACTCAGCAAGCTAGCGGAGATAGCAACTATAGCATTTAGCGCTAAATATCCTTCCCTTTTCATTACTATTGAAAAAAGAATAATTAAATATCATTAAACTTTACATTCGATTTCACCTAACCTAAGCTAGCATTGTTATCGACTAGATAAGCTAACAAGTATTACATTTAGCTTTAAATATCCTTCCCTTTAAATTACTGTTTGATTTTTTTTATTTCTATTTTATTACAGGTTAAGTTACACTTGACCTGACTTGAGATAGCACTGTCATCAGCTAGCTAAGATAGCAACTATAGCATTTAGCTTCAAATATACTTTGCTTTAAATCCTAGTTGAAAAACAGAGTTTTAATGTATAGTATGTAATGGGCATTGTTATCGACTAGCTAAGAAAGCAAGTACAGCATTTAGTGTTAAATATCCTCCCTTTACATTACTATTGAATAGAATAGAATAGAAAATCTTTATTCATCCCCAGAGGGGAAACACACTTTTACAAATAATAATTAAATATTATTGAACTTTATGGTAGATTTCAACTGACTTAAGCTAGCACTGTCATCAGCTAGCTAAGATAGCAAGTACAGCATTTAGAGTTAAATATTTCCCCCTTAACATTACTGTTGAATAAAGATTTTTTAGAATATTTCGCATAACAGTAGATTTTACCTGACTTAAGCTAGCACTGTTATCGACGAGGTAAGCTAGCAAGTATAGCATTTAGATTTAAATATCCTTCCCTTTACATTACTATTGAAAAAATAATAATTAAATATTATTACACTTTACGGTAGATTTCACCTGACTTTAGCTAGCATTGTTATCGACTAGGTAAGCTAGCAAGTATAGCATTTAGCGTTAAATATCCTTCCCTTTACATTACTATTGAAAATATATATATATATATATATATATATATATATATATATTATTACACTATACTATACTATACTATGTTTCACCTGCCTTAAGCTAGCATTGTTATCGACCAGGTAAGCTAGCAAGTATAACATTTAGCGTTAAATATCCTTCCCTTTACATTACTATTGAAAAAATAATAATTAAATATTATTAAACTTTATGGTATATTTCAACTGACTTAAGATAGCACTGTCATCAGCTAGCTAAGATAGCAAGTATAGCATTTAGCTTTACACATCCTTGTCTTAACATCACAGTTGAAAACAACAACAAAATGTAAATAAACGAGACATGGTGGTAGATTTTTCCTGACTTAAGCAAGCACTGTCATCAGCTAGCCAAGATAGCAACTTCAAATATCCTTCACTTTAAATTGCTGTTGGAAATTGAATTATAATATAATGACGCATTACAAATTAACAAATTAAATTAAAAAAAACTATATTTTAATATGATCAGTTGGGGGTGTTAGACTTTACAGACACTACGTAGCTACACATTTCTTGCTTGTGACCTTTGCTCCTCCGAGTATTTTAATGACATCATCTTCTGTCTGCGATGGCCGACGAATACAGAGGTAAACAAAGACACGGAATCTTGAGTTTTACAACCGTCGTTAATTCGTTCCTCGCTATCGATTGCTTTCCCCTGACGTACAGTCGACAGCTCCGGATCGAGTCGACGATAATCTCACTTTAATTACAATCCGTCATTCACAAAAACAAAGGTCAGTGTTTACTACTGGTGTCGACAAAAGGGTTACGTAAACAGTTCAACGTGGGAATCTTACATAAATCATCCGGGACGAGAGTCTGCACGGATTTGAGTGACGGACCTGATCCTCCGAGATAAGACGACACATTTCCTGACGGCTCCAGTCACATGATCGTCATGGCTGACGTGTAAAGAGAGGAACTGTAATGTTCTTTTGTTCAGCGGCGACATGCGTACAGTGGCGGGGATTACAAATGTATGGAGGGATTATTGTTCTTTATTAACAAGTATGGACCACTCAAGGCACAAACAGAGTATTGTATCGTTTCGGAAGAGAGTCCTGGACGTTTATTTGTGGATTATGTTGTACGGCTAAGCTTTTGATAGCCACAGACTTCATTTTTGCCAGAGGACTTCCACTTAAGAGCGAGTTTTCTTCGGATAGCTCGGAAGGATTAGTCCTCATAATCGTCGCTTCACTGATCCTCGAAATCATACTGTCTGGGTGTTTGGAAATCTGCTTACAGTGACAGTAGATGGTGTTTTTTTTTTTGGATTACGTACTAAATGCGAGGCTGGAGCAACGAGCCGAAGGAAATTGATTCGGAAAGTGCGTCAGCTACGATTTGACACCTTTTTCTGGTGCAGTTTTGCAACCAGTAGGTGGCGCCTCAGGCAAGTAGAATTAACAACCAAAGTAGATTATTTTTTGAGGTCGCAGGGAGAAGAAGAATGTCCCAGCTGCTCAGGGCAAGAGGTGGGGGGGACACCATGTACTGGTTGCAATTAAACTAAAGAGTGGTGATGTTATCAGAGTCCACTAGATGGCGGTCTCTGCACTATTTTCCTTTGTTTTGAACAACTGTTCTAATGAAACATAATTTTTTTAACTGATGGCGCCACCTACTGACCTCTAAACAACAACATGACACTGTTTCATGAAGCCTCACCAGCCCATCACTAGAGTATAGTGCAGAGACCGCCATCTAGTGGTCTCTAAAAATACTGACACTGCTTCATGAAGCTTCATCAGACGATCAGTAACGGAAATAGAATAGATTTCATACTTAATGAAGTAGTGTCATGTTGTTTAGAGGTCAGTAGGTGGCGCCATCAGTTTGAAAAGGATGTTTCATTAGAACAGTTGTTCAAAACAAATGAAAATAGTGCAGAGGCCGCCATCTACTGGAAAATAATGACACTGCTTCATGAGCCTTAATCAGACCATCACTAGTGTCCAGCATTTTATAAATCATTAGTTTGCTCTTGAGAGACACTGTAAGGTAAACAAACTAAGATAAGAAGAAAATATTTAATTTCTTGCTATACATTTTATTAATTGCCATATAAAATTAGAACGTTTTCACATTACGGTTTTAAATTACATTTTTACATACACACACAGACAAAACAAAACAAGATTAATGGTCACGCTTTCATGTTCCGACTATTACAGTTAAAAATTATGGATTTACTTTTTTGGTTTTCCAAGATAAGCATCGTTTAACTAAACCACCCGTTTGTTTGGGTCTTTTGTTAAACTAACACAAGAGGAAAAAACGTAAGTAAAATGTATCACTGGGAAATCTTTCATATTTAAAAAGAAATTCCAATGACTAAGCCATTATTTCCAAGATATTGCTTTTTATTGTATTATTTATCATTATTTTACACGACTATGAACACATTCTGAGTTTGATTACGCGGCGGTCAAGTCTGGTGCAGAGCAAACACCCAGATGGTGACCAACAGCAGGAAGACGTTGATTGAATCCTTTTTTTTTTTTTCTTTCTCAGAAACAATAATGTTCTTTCCTGGAGGGAATGACGTTTGTGTCGAGAGCTCAGAAGGCGCCAGAGTGAGACCCGGGACGTAGTGTGATATCAGGGCTATATTTATTACAGAGAAACTCTTCGGCTATAGACAAAGTTAACGTTAGCATTCATCTTATTTGACAGCAACTGTTGCAGTTGATCCGCGCTTCAGTGAGAACGACACAATCCACCCGTTAAATCACACGGCGTGTCGGGGGGGTTTGTGGAACCGTCTTGCATAAATAATAAGTTAACCAACAGAATGTGTTACTCGATATCAGTGATAGTTGAAAAGTCAGTTTCCAGTCAAGATGTTTTCGGAGAGAGGTGAGCGGTAAAATCAAGAACGTAGAAAAGACACGACGGGTTCGGATTTGATTACATATTAACACAAACGGGAAATGTCGTTGGATCCTAGCGGCAGGACAGGAATGTCACATGACTTCAGGTGGAAACATCTACGCGGAGCTGGACACGGCCAGTTTCTTCAGGTGGTCCATGAAGACCTGCAGGCTGACGTCGTCCGTGAGGATGGGGGCTCCAGTCTCCTGTGGATTTAGGAGAAGAAATGTCATGAGAACCGACAACAAATACATTTGATAGTCATTTTAAACAGTATCTGACAATTGCTTCATTATTCCACTAGGGGCAGCAAGGAAGCCTAAAACCTCTAAACAGACAAACTGCCAAGCCAGCTGTGAGGTCTAATCCCTACAGCGAGACTTGATTCCACCACAAGGACTCTGTCCAAAGAGAGATGCTCAGAAAACAGAACCAGAGAGCTGTCCAGTGCGTCTCTGGACGAGATGCCAGAGTCACCTCGAACGACTCTCAGAGTCTCATCCAAATGACCAAGCTTCCTACACCATGGTCTCCTTGCTCAGACCATGTGCTACCAAGAGTCACATCTTAGAACACGCAAAGAAAATATGGGAAAAGTAAAAAATGTGTTGAAATGTGTTGAAGGCTGCTCATCATCACCGTTATAATGTCAAATGATTGTTTGGTGGTTTTCTTTATTTAATAAACTTGTGTTCTTCAAGTAAAGCCTTTTTTTGTAATTGACTACTGATATTTTGGTATCGTAACATCCCTATTAGGGACACAAAGCAAAAATAAAAATAATAAAATAAAAAACCAAGGCAAATTTGTTGTTGTAAACAGCTTCAATATAAATGTAAAAAAAGAAAGAGGACGTACCTGTCCCCAGCCGTAGAGGTTGTTGTGGGTCTGCGAGGGGTTGACCTTGGAGAGGAGGAAACGAGCCTGTGAGCCCCCGTGCTCGGTGTCCACGTATCGTGGCATGGGGAAGCGAGTCTGGAGGATTTCCTGGGCGTCGTCCAGCGGGGCCTGCAGCAGCTGTTTGAAGTTCTCGTACTCCTTCATCTCCTGGTAGCCTGCTTTTCTCCACTGTGCGATGGTCTGCAAAAAACATCAATTTAAGGTTTGCTGGGAAGGAAATACTAGTCTCTTACAGATACTTATTAATACAATCTTTAATCTAAGCAATAAGATGAAAACACACAATGAATTAATTATTGAATTCATTCTTTCTCACCTCTCCATGAAAAATGACCAGCTGGAAGAAAGTGTCCATCAGAAGAATCCGGTCTGGCAAGATGCTGCTGCTGTCCAGGAGGACCGGCTACGTAGAAATGATAGACAGGGTGAGTTTTATGTTGACAAAGAAGAGCATTTGTATCATTTTTTTTTGTTAACTTTGATTAAACTAGTATTAAAACTGAAAATGGTGGTTAAAATAAACCCCAATATTGGCTTCCAAATAAAAAATGTCAGTTGAAAAAGCAATATTGGAATAGCAGATACAAGATAACATAAAATATTTGCAGCCTGTTAAATATATATCTAAGATAGTGCCTAATGTAACTATTCTCAGCCCATAGTTAACGCAACACCAGAGATACTTTATTTAGAGACAAAGTATACGAACGTTACCGCCCCCTGCTGGAATGATGTCACGCTAACTACATTATCAATAAAACACTGTTCATGTCTGCATTTGAGTCGGTTCTAGGGAGGCATTACAAGTGAAATGCTGACCTCTGGTGGTCCGTGGAATGAGTACGAGTAGAGGATGGGCTGGACCATGATGAGGGACTGGGTCAGGTCCTGTCTGACAAAGTGGTGCCTGTAGTAGGACGACTCATCCGGGCTGTTGTTGAACACCTGCAGGAAGGGCGACCGCCTCAGGTGGAACATGAACTGCAGGCAGAGAGAGATGAGGGTCACTTCCCGGCTCGTAGACATTGAATGGTTTGATTGACATGCTGTGGTGATTTAAATCGTGACAGCCGTCATAATACACACCTGAGGGTACAGTGATAGAGACTCCGACAGCTTGAAGGAATTTGGATCATCTTTGTTGAACTGGCCAAACTTCTGACACTGTAGGACAAAATAAAATATTTCACTTTAAGCGTCCTTTCAAACGAGTGATGATCCAAATGACATTTGAACCATTCAGGGACTCGTCCAGGATCAACTCGAGGAAGGTTTCCTCGCGTCACTCACCAGGCGAATGAGCTGCCTGTCCAGCCAGCGGAGCACGTCCGGCCCCTCCTCCGACTCGGCTCGGAACACCCCGAGGCGAGCCATGAGCACGGCGGCGGCCTCCTGGTCGAACGAAGACTCGATGTGCTGAATTTGAGACTGTGCATCCGCCCAACTAAAAAAAGGAGGGAGTGAGAAAGGTGCACGTTAATAAAGGAGGGTGTGGTGTGAATGTCAAATAGATTTACGTGCTCAGCAGGAATGCAAACATCCTTTCCCTCAGCGCTTTTATTAGCTCTGGCACATTCTTGACGTCAGTCTCACGGACTCGGCAGGTACACTCACAATTAAAGGAGGGGTAGGTGGTGATCCTACTACTAGTGTTGCTATTTATACCTCTGATTTCAATTGAATGATTTAAAACCTCACTACTCACTTCCTGGCGACCGTTGTGACCCGTATCCGCCTCTGGGTGTTCGAGTGCTGGTATTGGGTGACAAACTGAATCGCCCCTCGCCCACCTTGGGGAACAGGTGCACTGTGCTGCAGACGGAAGAGACTTCATGAGACTAAAGCCCTATTTAGAAAATAACTTTTAAACTCTACCTGGTTGACTACTTCAAAAAACATGCCCAGAGTGGAAGAGGGGTTGATGCTGCACACCTTCCACTGGTTCGTGCCGCCGATTCCCAACTCCTATCCCAAGAACATTCACGTCAATTATGACATATTTACACCACAAAGCTGTTGACAAACGGTTACTTAAACACAGGAACTTACATTCTCCGACACGGAGGGACCTTTGGAACTGAGAGAAACGCAGGGTCCAATGGCGCCGCACACCTTCAGCTCTCGTGAGGTCTGAGAAACGAATAAATATGTTGTGGTTGCTGTGACACATTTAAAAACAACAAATATTCCGTTAGATTAACTCCATTACCTTCACTTCCAAGACTCCACCGAAAGCCATGCGGAAATCCCCATTGTAGTCTTTGCTGAAGACCCTCTGGAATGTTTGCTTGAAGAGGGAGGTGTTGAAGGAGTCCCCCATGACGATGTGACCTCTGTGAGGAGTAAACAATGTTGCATCATGAGTGAGAAACGTTGTTGTTTACGAATCTTTCAACACCAACTGATGTTACACTCCAACGTACCCGGTGAGATTGGACAAACACTTCATCTCCAGAAGTCCAGTCTGGTCCAGAGCGCAGGCGTAAATGTCGATGCAGTGGCCGTTCACTGCCGAGCGGTTTGCCAAGGCTTCGTAGTACTGTGTGATCAACGGAAATGTTTCAGTTTCAACAAAAATACGCAAACAAAACGTGAATTAGTTGAAATATAAAATTGCTGATGAGTCACCTTGGTGGCTTTTTTCAAGTGCCGAGCGTTATCCTTCTGGATATCATGCCAGGAGCGGATGGGAGTTTTCAACTCGTCGCCGACCACCATTCCAGGGCCCTGAGTTGGAGGTCCCCCGATGAAGAGCATCACCCGGGCGCCCGTGTTGGGGAATGTTCCCTGAGAACCAAAACAAGAGGTAGGTCAGTTTCACTGAAAAAGGATGTAAAAATATGTTTAAAAACAGGAAATAAAATTTCAATACACTAAATGGGTTAATAACATGTATCTTTTATCTGTTTCCCTCGCATTTAGAAAGTAGTAATAGAGGGGTTGACCAGCCCAGATGCTGGACATCCTTCCAAACATCTGGCCCTCAGAAAAGTTTAGTTGAATGGGCCTGACCCAAGAAGCTTTCATCTTTAATCATAAAATAATGGAAATAAAATAAAACTACAACAAAAAGAAAAGCAAGATATTTGTAACATAAATAAATAAGAAGCTGTTTGAGGCGAGTAGACGGCAGTTTTTAGACAGTAATTGTTTAATCAGCCATCAACAGCTCAAAGATAAATACACTCAACCGGTCGGGTGATCATATTGACATAAACGGAGGTTACAGCAACATCAGAGGCTGCATGGACCATAGACCCTGAAAGCTCACATTTTTCTTATTCAAATACTGGTGTCACTCTTCGGGGAATTTTCAATATATTAAGGGGGTGGAATCTACAAATGGTTACGTAATCCAAATAAGGACATGTTCTTCTACCCGTTATCAGACAGATTGCGTCAGCACAGGGCAAAGGTTGTTGCCAAGAAACACAATTACCAACTCATAATGAGTCATTTTTGTTTATCAGTAACAAACTCATCCTGCTGAGATAACGGATCTTGTTTTTTTTTTTCTTCTTCTGCATTTTGCCTTCTCACATTGATTAAAGTAAACAACTTAAGTCAACTCATCAGAATTTAAAGTCACCCAGAGGGCCTTCTAATCAGGCACCATCATGTCTGCTCGGGTGAAGAAGCACAGCAGTGGGTTGATTTGTCGCGCTCTGGCATTACATAACCGCACAGATTAGAGGAGAGTTCTGGGAGACAAGAAGGACTTTTGAACCAACAAAGCAGCGCTGCTGCCTTCTTGATAATTATCTACCTGCACTACTCTGAACTGGTACACGTGGAGGCCGAGTCCAGCAGAGAGGTTTAGTCCATCCTTGTTATCAGTTTGACAATTTAGATATAGAAAGCGTTTTAATTGCATTAAATATATTTTTATTCTGTAAAAAAAATGGGGAAATATATCTGTAACAACTCTTTTTTCACAGTTAAAAATGACAGTTCATTAATAATTTCTTAAATAATCCAGTATGTTTACTTTAAAACATCGAAAGACAGGAAAGAATATTAAGATTCCATATTTAAATGATGGATATGGGACCCTGTACGGGTGTGGATTTACCTCCAGCAGACCAACAGCCACAGAAAGTGCGACACCAGTAGAACGGAGGGGACGTTTCCCCTGTGGAACTGGCCATGGGTCTCTCTGAAGCTCCCCCAGTAGATCTGTGAGGTTCATGTCCACATTGTGTACTGACTGGAGGAACCTACAGATGAAAAACAAACATTTAGTTTTTCAAAAGTTATGCTTAATTATAAAGAAAAGGTAGTGTACCACACCTGCAAGTAGGTGGAGTATTCTGTGGGGCTGCCGGGCGTCCTTGTTGGCCACCTGTTGTTGGTTTAGTCAGGCCGAGCATCTCCTGAATCAACATTTATTTTTACAGTGAATACACTTTTCAATATCGTATCCGGTGCCACTGTACTTGTTTTCTTAAAGCCAACCTGAATCTGCTTGGACGACAGATCCTTGGTGCCTCTGAACACGTAGCTCTTTGCGATGCCCTCGCAGCCAAGCTCGTGCACTTGCACCATGCGTCCAAACGTTATGAGACCGACCAGGGCATTGGGTGGCAGAAGACTGAGGGACATCTGAAGGGACTCTTTGAGGGCCTGCAGGTCTTCTTCTTCCAAACACGTGTCCACAACATAGAGGAAAATGAGCGGTGCTGTAGGTCCACGCTGTTGGGATAAAAAGGTGGATGAATACATCAAAATAAAATGAAAGATTTCTTGTAAATTGTATGCACTTCTTTCAAAATAAAGAATATACACAGATGTCGAGTTTCTTCATTTGTTTTTGCGTTTTATCTTCTCATTTCCTTATTTTATGACAGTAATTCAATTTAAAACACTTCCAATGTAGATGATTTTCTTGTGCCATTCTTTCATAATAGCCTTTTTAGATTCAAAAACTATTTAAAATAAACATTTTTCCTTCTTATGAGAAATATTTGCCCAGAAATAAGACAGAATCTAAAATTGTATTATTATACCACAGAATATTTTCAATTACTTCTTTTTTGTGGTTGCTTTGATATACCTGTGAGGTTGTTTGATTTTAAATGAAAAAATTCAATAATACTCAATTTAAAAAAGTCAATAAACTAATTTAAATTTAGGAAATCTTAGACCACATTTTGTCTTCAGATGTTTAGAAAAACCTTGATGACCTATGCCAATTATTTTTTAAATGAAATTACCTATGAAACACACGTCTCAATTTTATCCCAATATTAACACTTTTCTATTTTATTTTGGAAAGTTGGGAATAATAATTGTGATTGTGAATTACCTGTACAATGTACTCGATGGTTGAAAACTGTGGCATGAGTTCAGCCGGTTGATTGACCTCTGATATGCCTGCGTAAGAGGGAGGGAACTGCAAAGCACACAGATAACTGGTAAGTCAAAGGAAACGTAAACAAGGAACATTCTGAATGTTAAGTCAACAGGTCTTTGTTCATTTGTATTTCATAAAAAACTACTTACTGGGTTTCTTTGGAAGCAGAAGTTACACGCCCATATTTTTGCCCTGAAGTCCACTTGACTATTAAAAAAAATAAAAAGGAGAATTCTTTATTCTCTGCCACAAAGTTCTATTTATTTAGATGGAAATTAAGGATCAAATATAGGGGTTTCTTATCAAGTATATGTTTTAATTTCATCAGACTCACCACAGCGGGTTGAGCACTGCCTTGCAGTTGGCCCGGCTGCACAGGACGGGCTCATATTGGACCGGTGGCAGGTCGGGTCGCTCCTTCAGCGGTGTGAAGAGGCAAGAGACCGGCACCACAAGTCGGGTTGCTTCCAGTCGGCTGGATGGCCAGAGGTTCCAGCTGAATCTCACCCCATCCCTGTCTTCGTTTTGTTGGATGAACTCCTGATAGGTTGCCATCACCAATCTTGAGGAAAGATGGCCAATAAATAACAAAAATTTGTTTACACAAAAAAAGCAAACAAAATAAATAGCTCCTTGTTAGATCCTGCTCTCGAGAGTAACGCGAGTGAAATGAACGTAACTCCCTTTATACCAACGCCTTGTGTGGTGTGCTTTCTAAATTAAGAAACAGACGAGCGCCTTTTTGTGACACGCGTCAGAGAAACCGGTCCAGCATGTTTTAATAAGTCAACTTGTGCACAAAGAATTCCTTGCGACCACAATCACCTCAACATGACAAAGATTATGCGTCAGCAAGGATTTTTTTATAGTACAATGAATGAGTGTGAACAGCGACTGTGGAAACATCCATCATAACTACAAACTGGCCTGACGTAATAAAGATAATAAAGATCATACTTTCTAGTTGAAAAGGATTTCTAAATACAGCGTGAGGTATTTTTCTGCGTCATTATTTTTAGATGATTAATCAATGTAGGTGTGATTTTTCTTTATTTGGAAATCCACAGCAGTATATAAAACAATAATAATAAAACATTTGTACAGTATTTACTTTAATATTGTGTTCATTGTTTGTCAATATAATTATCAAAAAAATATTTTTCTTACCATTATCGTTTTTATGATTTTTATTCCATTTATTTTGTATGATCTTATAGTAGGGTTTTTTTTGGTCTTTTTTTATGTGTACACATGGGATTTCGCCAACGTGGGATAAATAAACTAAAATGTCCACTTTTGGGACTAATAAAGGGGAAGAAAAAAAAAATCAAAATATAAAAGGTGTATAAATGTAGTTAGAAATCAATCAATCAAAACTTGGTTGTTGAAGAAAAATATATCAAAAATAGTCGAGTATAAACTTTTTAGAAAGATTTTTACTGGGGAAAAAAAACAACAACAACAAAAAAACATTAACAAAACAAACAGCTATTAAAAGTAAGTATGCAAGTAAGTTAGTGAGCTACAAAAATGACCTATAGTTAGGTTAGATAAATATTAACACGTATGCAAACTGAAAAATAACAAAAAGCATTTCCAATACATTGTTAAAACAAATATCTTTGTAGCCAAATTAAAGAAAGGGGTTGAGGATTTAAATATATATATATATATATATATATACATGTAAATACTGCTTAACTTATATCTAAATGTAACAGTGAATTACGTTTGACAATGTCTGACCCCATCTAATGTATTTTAGTGAAGTAATATTAAAAACTATCTCTAGTCAATAACAGATGTTCCGGGTTCAGTGCTAACGGAAGATAACATGACAGTAGAACAAGATCTAAGGCGAAACCACAGAAATAAAACAGCGACATTCAAGACAGTAAAGCTGTTTTAAATACAACATTAAACGATTCACAAGAGGACATTATATAGGAATGTTGCTAAAACTAGCTTCTAGTGTTGCTAACAACGTTTAGCACGTCCTGCCCTCCTGACGGTTCACCAGCACAGGCGGCCTACTTAGGTTTCACACAAGAGACTCACCCTCGAGTGCTTCCTAGTCCTCTGGTTGAAGTGGAAACTGAAATAAAGATGCTCTGTCTTGGTTAAGTTACAGCATTTAAATTGAAATTCGACGAATGGAGCGAAGAACAGGGACGTGGGCGAAGGGTCGCTCCCTAGCAGCCGGCTTCTGCTATCCGAAAGGAATGACGTGTTACTCCAAGTTGGGTCGAATCCTATTGGCTCTCCCGCCTGTGACGTCATTAGAGTAAAAGGCCAGCGGGACTAGGGGAAATGAAGTTTTTCTGCTGAAGGGGAAAATACATCATTTATACATTTGATAAGTATCATAAATTATTTCAATAACTTGCTGTGATGTTTCAAATAGGTTTTGTTTAATTTTCGCCATGTTATACTATATCTTTTTTCATTATTGTTTTTTATTTCCCTAGTCTAAACCGTGCTTTTAATTGTCAATGATTTCTTTTTTTTTTCTATAGTCATTCCATCTCCAGCAATGGAACGATATTTGTAGTAGTACAACTTCTAATAATACTATTTATAATAATGTATAATAATAATAATTCCACAGAATAAGCCGTGATTCAATAACATAACAATAACATAAATAATAATGACTATTATAGCAATATATATATATATATATATATATATATATATATATATATATAACATATTAAATAATAATGAAAATACTACTTCTACTGCTACTGCTACTGCTACTGCTACTGCTACTGCTACTGCTACTGCTACTGCTACTGCTACTGCTACTGCTACTACTAATAATAATATAGCCGGAAGAAGAGCTGCATAACAACAATAAAAGCAATAGACATAAGAAGTCATAATACCAACACCACAACTACCCCAAATAGTAATAATAATAATAATAATAATAATAATGATACATTTAATAATAATAATACCACAAGAGTCGTGATTCAATAAAATACAATTAATTGAACATAACTGTTATTATTATTATTATTATTATAATTATCATTATATAACAGCAAAAGAGAACTGCTACTAAGTAAGTAAGTAAGTAAGTAAGTAAGTAAGTAAATGTATTTATATAACGCTTTTCCAGACCAGGGTCTCAAAGCGCTTAAACAATCAAAAAAATATTCAATAAAGTATACTAGTACTAGTACTTCTAGTACTACTACAACTACTTCTACTACTACAACTACTACTACTGATAATATAATAATAATAGTAATAATAATAACAATAATAATAATAATAATAATAATAATAATAACAACATTAATAACAGTAACAGCAAACGAGAAATATAAAATATATATAATACTAATAATACCTCCACAACCACCACCACCACCACTACCATGACCACTACTACTACTACTACTACTGTTACTACTACTACTGCTACTACTACTTCTACTTCTACTACTACAACTACTACTACTGATAATATAATAATAATAATAAAATAATGATAAAATAATAATAATAATAAAATGATCAACAATAACGGCAAACGAGAAATATAAAATATATAAAATAATAATTATACTGTGTAATATTGTTTAAGCGCTTTGTGACCCTGGTCTGGAAAAGCACTATACAAATAAAAATTACTTACTACTATTACTACTACTACTACTAGTACTTCTACTACTACTACAACTACTACTACTGATAATATAATAATAATAATGATAATAACAATTATAATAATAACAATATAACAATAACAGCAAACGAGAAATATTAATTATATATAATAATAATAATACCTCCACCACCACCACTACCACTACTACTACCACTACTACTACAACTAGTATTAGTACTTCTACTACTACTACTTTTCCTATTACAACTACAACTACTGATAATATAATAATAATAATAATAATAATAATAATAATAATAACAATAATAAAACAATGCTAAAATAATAATAATAATAACAACATTAATAACAATAACAGCAAACGAGAAATGTAAAATATATATATAATAATAATAATACCTCCACCACCACTACCACACCCACCACTACTACTAATACTACTACTACTACTACTACCACTACTACTACTATAAATGATGATAACAATAATGTTACCAAAGTCATTAACCTGCCTGCATGGGGGTAGCAAAACAATATTAATGCCAAATAACGTGACTAGACTCATTAAAAATAAAAATAAATATGAACTGCCTTTACACAGTGGTGCGACTAGATGGCGATGCATCCACGATATATCGCGGTTTTCTGGCTCGACTCCCAGCTGGGTGGAGGCAGATCTGCACAGGCGGCGTGTGAGGGACGAGTCTGCCTCTCTCTCTCTGTCTCGCACCGTCGTCAGAAGAGGACGATCCTGCTGCCGAACCGAGCCTCGGATAAAAAAACGCCAGAGACGGTATTGGAAGGATCTCGGAACCAGCAGCGAGGATGTTGCAGTGAGGCGGACAGAAGAAGAAGAAGAAGAAAAAGAAGAAGAAGAAGAAGAAGACCCCCCTCCCTTCTTCTCTCACCGGCATCCTCAGCTGTTGCTCCTCCAGCACAGGAAGTACCGGAAGCGTCGCGGGGGGGAGAAAAAAAAAGCGCAAACTATGCACGTGCGCCATCATCCTTGACCGAAGAGTCGACGTCAAGGGGGGAGCGGATGCGAGCAGAAGTCGTCGGTGGGTCCCCCAGTGTTTTCTCTGCCGCGACGGTGCCGGACGAGCCGAGCCGATGGAGAAGGCGACACCTCCTCCGCCGCCACAGCCCCAGCTGTCCATCGCCAAGAGCGAGAGTCCCGCCGAGGACGTGTCCGGGCTGAGCGACGACGACCTGCTCAAGTGGACCAAGGAGGACCTGATGCGGCGGCTGCGGAGGTCCGAGGCGGACAAGATGAGCGTGATTCTGGACCACGGGAATCTGATCCGGGAGGTCAATCGCAGTCTCCAGCTGCACCTGAACGAGATCAGGGGGCTGAAGGTGAGGGGGGATCAGGGAGGAGATCATAGGCGCACCTGTCAAGTTGAAGGTTCTGCAGGCCTTTGGTTCGCTTTCCTGTAGCCAAAAAATATTATTTAATAAACCAACATCATTTTTGATGTTTTGCATTTTGGATTTAACACTAATAGCAGTGCAATTAAAGCAGCACTACATAACATTTTGAAGAACATACAGTATTTTTCTCAAATTTTGTGTACAGGTTCCCTCGGATCCTTACTGATCGTTCACCCAAAATTAACTCATTTTCTAGTCTCTTTCTAGGATTGGCTAGTAATCCATTCTTTTTTCCAAGAGTTATAGGCAAAAATGTAATTCCATTCTAATGTAGCAGCTAGAGCACAGTTGTCTTCGTCTTCATCCAAAAAGACACTTAAAAACATCCAAATCACGGCATGGTGCTCGTCTGTAACGTCCATCTTGTATTGAAGCCTCGACGATACGGTTAATATCGCGAGCGCTTCCAGTCTACCGTCTACACCGGAAGCGCTCGCAGCATTTCCCCGGTGTACTTCCTGTCCAATTGTTATTCTTTCAACTTCTGCAACAAACCATCTTAAAATATAGACTTATTTAAGTTTTTAAAGGAACGGATTACTCTGAAAATGATGTCGACCCTTAGTCGACCACTAACCACGCGACCCCTGAACTGCTTCACTGTGGTGGGCCGGAGATGACGGTTCCATTTTTTTCAATTGGAAATACCGAGTGTACTTTTTTAGGCTACCAGGAAGAAAGACCGAATGAACATGGAGACTGTGGTGCTGTGGCTTGAGACGCTTCAGTTTTCAAGCCGGGTTAACAGTAGTGGACGAAAGATAGAAATATGTTTGTCCTTTTTTAGTAAGAATTTGATGTTTTGTGCTGCTTGGTTCACCTACAGTTGGGTAATACATGTTATTCAATTATATTTTCTTGATTTTAATATATAAATAGAAGACACCCTGGACTTTTGGGACTGGTATTCTCTGTCTTAGTCTTGACTTGACCTGTCAAGTTTCTTGGTATACAGTTTACAGCAAATAATGTTATTAAAAATGACAGTTCCTTTCCAAACGCCTTAGACATACTGTATCTTTAATGCATCACTAAATCATATTTTGATGGAAAAGAAAAAAATGGTCAGAAACATGTGACAGCTGTTTGTATTCCTTTTTATTTACTTTTCTTATTTTCATTCGATGGCTGGATTTGAATATAACCTCAAAAAAATTCAAACATTTAAAAGATTGTTTTATTGGAAGGTATTTTTGTAGGATTCTAAAACTTAATACTGAAGTACAGAAAATTTGATCAAGTGTCAAGTACTCTGTGATTGAAGCCTTAATAAAGAGGACTTTACTTTACGTTCCATCTTTAGTTTATGTGTTCTTTTTTTCCCCCCAACTTACTTTCTGCCTTCATTGTCTCTTCTTCTGTGAGAGCTTGAAACCAAGCCTGAGGTAGCAATACATGGGAACCATTTGCCCTTCCCCGAGACCTTGTCACCTCCCCACCCATATAAACGGCCTAATTACACTGAAAAGTACTGGAGGGCCGATTTGTCAGTGAGGGATCTGAGTGGAAAGGATGTGGGAGATCTGGATCGTCTCAGAACGACTGAGGAGAAGAAAAGGGAAACGTCATAATTTGTTTTCATTTCACTTCTTTTCACATAAATTGCCTACTTGGGGTTTTATTTTAAAATGATTGCGTTTGGCAGCGATCTGACCATGAACCATTGTTTCTGGAAACGCAATTATTGTCAGCCGAACTCATTTGTTTTGTATTAAATTAACTACATTTGCTTCCCCGATTAGCATAATCATAATTCACAACGTTTCAGTCGCTCCCAGCTAATGCACCGTCTGACTAATCTCTCCTCCTTCTTGTTTTTTCTCCTCCGATTCCGTCTGTCAGGACATCAATCAGAAGCTACAGGAGGACAACCGCGAGCTGAGGGACTTGTGTTGCTTCCTGGACGATGACCGTCAGAAAGGCAAGCGCGTGTCCAGGGAGTGGCAACGCTTGGGCCGCTACAGCGCCAGCATCATGCGGAAGGAGGTCACGCTCTATTTGCAAAAACTAAAGGAGCTGGAGCTCAGACAAGAGGAGGTGATTCGCGAGAACCTGGAGCTAAAGGAGCTCTGCCTCCTCCTGGATGAGGAGAAAGGAGGAGGCGGCGGCGGCGGCGTCGTCGGCGTGAGCGTCGGTGGAAGTGCCGGTATGGGAGGTTGCCGCAACTCCATTGACAGCCAGAGCAGTATGTTGCTTGTTCCCGGCCAGGGGCTACTCATGAGGGACGTGGGCGACGGGAGCAGCACCTCCAGTGCAGGAAGTGCCGATAGCTCGGATCACCCTCACCACAAGCATCCTCACTTGGCTGTAAGCGGCGGCGGGGAGAAGGGTAGCCCCGAACTGGTGCACAAACCCAGATGTAGCAGCATCAGCGGCATGGGAGGTGGACTGGACAGGGACATATCTAGCCCCGAGCACCCGGCAGGGCGCCACCGCAGTACCAGCTTGGAGTACCCTTACACTCTGCCTCATCACTGCCGACCCCGCTGTGGCTCTATATCCGTGCCTGACCATAGTCAATCCATGAGGGGTTTAAGCCCAGAGAAGTATTCGAGGAGTCGACGCAGTCCCGAGCAGCAGCCCAAACACCACAGCTCCGATCTGGTCCTGGGCCAGCGGCAACACTCCCTGGGCCTGACCGGTAGCGGGGAGCTTTACCAAAGGCACCACAGAAGCAGCATCTCCAGCACTGGTTGCGCGAGCCCCGAGTCTCGCCACACGCATTTGGGGAGCGGTGACCATCACGACAAGAGCTGTGCGGGCGGCAGCCCGGAACCCCCCAGGCACCAGTACAGCGTGAGCCCGGACCACGTGAAGTTTGGCAGCCCAGTGAGGGACGGGCAAAGAAGAACAGGCGGCGGGGACGAGTTGTCACCGCACCACCGAAGTATCTATAACGGCATGAACGGTAAGTACAAGGTCACACAAGTAATGTGATGGAGGGAGTATAACTGCGAAGCAACAGTATCACTATTTAAAGAAAAGATAGAGCAATCCTTGTAGATAGTTAGATAGAAAGTTTTATCTATCCATCTATCTACAAGGATTGCTCTATCTTTGTGTTTATTCCTGACGTACTGTAGTGTAGGCGGTGTAAACTGAAGCGGGGGAGAGGTAATTTCAACAGGAATACAACATTTGTGCGAAAAGAAAACATGCAGGACCACACAGTCAGTCAGCAGCAAAGTTAGGTACTACTGTCCCTCGTATTGCTGACTTAGGGGAGGTTAGAAAAGCCAGATGGTTTGGACACGTGGTGATTGAAAAAGATTTTATAAAATCATGTCTGAGATGAAGGAGAATAAAGAAGAAAACCAATGAGATTTAAGGACGTGGTTAAGGAGAAGTGGATGCTAAAGATAGGCTATGGTAGAGTAGGTTGACCTACTGAGGCAACACCCTTAGGCGTAAAGAGAAACAAACCCTGTTGCAATACTATTTTTTCATAGAGAGTTATCTAAATACTTAACTACGTTGTTTGTCATTAGGAAACTCTTTCCCCGAATCCTTCGTAATCGTTCTCCCTCAGGCAAGTTCTGCGGAAACCTCACCAGAGTTTCATGACAGTTTAAGATGTTTCTCTTATGCAATAACAGAGCTGTTTCAAAAAAGCAAATATTCTGTGTGATACACAAGTTCCAGAGCTCCCTTCCTAACTTCGGCCTTTGATATCCTCACATCGGTATTGATTTATTTTGGTATCTCGTGGGGTATGTGGGCCAGCACAGCAGATAACAGGGAAAATATGGGCGTTTACAAATGTGTATTATTTATGGTTACAAGTGTGTGTGGCTGTATATTTGCCCTGTTGTGTAGTTGATGTTTCTAAACAAATTGTATAAAACTCATTACTAATGAGTATTTAAGATGGCTGTCAAAATACCTAGAAGCTGCTTGAAGTCAAAGGTGGAGTTCTCATTATTTTTATGTAGAGAGTTAGATAGAAACTCGTATTTTCGATGCTTTCATCTCACTGATGTTGGACGACAACAATCCATATTTTCAGTGACTTCATTTACGGTGCAGTTTGACGTTTTTGAAGCCATCAATTGGGAAATTGACCGAATGGAAACGGTGCAAGTTGCAAGGATTAGTTTAACATTTGAAGGTGGGAACAGCCGTGATATTTAGCATCTGTTTTTGGGGCCTGCTGCTGCTGAACTGGCCAGATATCACACCATACCTTTTAGCTCCTTCAACGCCAAATTAATTTGTGTAAAGATGGCCCTGCAACAGAAGATGCAACAAGATGCCCATATATAGCCTAAATTAGTCAATGTCTGATGAAGCCTCATGAAGCAGTGTCATTATTTTCAGATGGAGGTCTCTGCCCTATTTACCTTTGTTTTGAACAACGTTTCTAATGAAACATCATATCATTTTTAAACTGATGGCGCCACCTACTGACCTCTAAACAACATGACACTGTTTCATGAAGCCTCACCAGCCCTTCACTAGAGTAAATTGTGACTACTTTTTACATCTAAAGTTATCTCTGGTGGATAGAACTGAAAGACAGAGGAATTAAAGAGAGAAGATGGATGGTTATTGTTTGTTTGAATGATGCTCATGTGTATCTTATTTCTACTCTCATTTAATGAAAACTTTAAAATGTTAATATCAAACCATAACGTCACTGGGAATTATTTACTGATATCATTGAGCCCTCCTTTCACCGGTTGCACTGATGTAATCTTGGGAATTACTCTAGGAAGATAGATATCCGTGGAAGAGCTCAATCATCCGGAAGCAATTCTGAGTTTTAGTAATCTGTCTCTGGGGATCTCGCTAATATCATCCATGCCATCGAAAATCCTGCCGAACTACCAAGAGATGGATAATGAAAACAAAACCCTGGATTCTTTCATGTTGAATTCTAAATATTTTGGATAAAAAAACATACGTGTGGATACATGTTGTGTTTGGCGATCTTGTGACCTGACACAAATTCCTGCAAAAGGTCAGGCCCCGCTAATGCCCTGACAAATCCTTAATTGGAAACTGTTGAGTGCACTGGCCAGCCCATCTAGACTGGGTGTTTGCCAACTGTAGTATAACTGTCGGTACCACAGCTCCGAGTGAAACATGGACCGAATTACTTCTCTCAGGTCCATTAAGACCCAATATACCATTCCTTCTTTAGATGCAGGGTAAGTTACGAGGCCATTACGCTGAAATATAACGCCCAGTTGTCTTTTAAAGGGTGTTGAATTTGATGAATTATGTGTCAAACCTTTATTGGAAAATTTCAGATTGTGTTGTTGTGAGTCTATTATACAGATAGATATGCTAGTTTTTAGGCTTGAGAAGTAAAGAGAGCAGCTTGGTGTGTCATCCACTGACCCGTCTCTTCTGTTATGTCCTCTTTTTGGACTGACACAGAATTTAATTCCAGTGACGATGTAGTACACTCCACTCACATGGATTATCTTATAAGCCCCTTTGCGCAGTATTATTTCAATTTATGTATGTGTGTACTGGTGCTCTTTTATTTGAGATTTCGGGGGGGACGTTTCAAACTTAGACCTTGTTGGGTGTCAGAAGTCCCGCGTTCACATGCCACTTTGCAAGGCTGCGGCTCAGCTGTTTTTTAAATTCCAGACAAAATCCAAAATCAACGTAAAACCCTGACCTCTTTGGGTGTAAGCTGCTGTTGTGTAACATTTGGGAAGCTTATCACACACAATCGTGCACTATTCTATAAGGTCAGACTACAGACAATTTGTGTGACGATAAGCAAGATTAATTAAGATAAAAAATACTTTTCATAAACCCGCGTAGTGTGTAATCCTCTGAACCCAGATTATTTTTCCTACGTTAATTTTTTTTACCGCAAAATAATCTAAAAATATATACTTACTTATGACTGTATCCTATCATGCTCAGTCTCGATTTTTTCTATGGATAACTAATTGCTGAAGTGTCAATAGGTTCCAGTTTTCACATAAAAATGAAGAAAGATTCAGAAAGAAAAAAAGTGATTAACAAGCTTAAATCTGGGTGCAAATTGAATAACACAGTATTTGTACAACAGCTTAAATCCACGTCGCATATTATGCAAATATTTGGCTCACAGTCTGTGACCCAGATTTGGAGAAAAAAATAAATTATTTATACTACGTATATACCCTTCGGTGAAAGATAATATGACGACGTGCTCTCCTGACCCAGACTGAAGGGGTGACTGTTCGCTAAGCCTTTGGCATATCAGCAATGGAGTGGGTCTTTCTCCAAAGAGGAGCGACTTAATCGTGTTTTCTGCCTTAGCAATCATAAGTTCTGCTTATTAGCTTAGTCCGCTCAGATGATGGAGGGGAGGAAAATGGGATAAGAAAGCCACTTCTGTCTATTTCAGAGAATACCTTGTGATGGCACATGGTAACACGACCGCCTGGTGATCAATGCAAACGCAGTTGGCGCAGCCGTGTTGCCGGGCACTCCGGGTTTTAAACTAAATATATTTACAGTAATCTGTTCAATGTTTACCAAGTCATGATGTAACGAAGTTTAACGTGGTTGATTTTCCTTCCACATATAACATTAGGCATTTCTAAGACGTGTTCAAAAGTGAAAGATTAAATAGGATCTTTTATGTGAAACAGAAGTGTCGGTTGCTCTTCTCACTTCATAAATACCCTGAAGCAAATGTATCAAACTCTTGGCCTGAATCATACTTTACTCTTTCTCTTGAATAAAAGGGATGAGTAGAATTGAAATGAAATAAAATAAATTAGATAAGAGAAAAAACAGAGATGATTCAAAAAAAGAAAGATCAAGATTGACAATATCACAAATGATAATCACAAGTCTTTCAGGCTTTTCCTTGATTTTCTGGAACTCCTGCTGTGTTATCAGTTTTATCTTGATCTTTAAAATATATACTTTGTTGAATATTGTTTTGATTGTTTAAGCGCTTTGTGATCCTGGTCTGGAAAAGCGCTATACAAATAAAAATGACTTACTTACTTATCATAGACAGTTTGGTAAATATTACAAACACATTCACTCATTTTCTGTGCAGTTTAACTATAATACTGATCACAAACTTTCATTCTATTTGATCCTTAATAACGTATTCAACTCTAAATACAACCTGTTCATTATTCTTTTTATGTGTGTACTTTCTAACCCACCCTTTTTCTTTTGCCAAAATCCTATTTTCAAAGCAAAATATGTATTTATAATTACACTAGATTTTAAAAATGTATTTATTTTTTTAATTCATCAGATTTTCTTCTTCCTGGGTTGTGTTGTCTTTCTTTTGGCTTGACGGCTCCTCACGACAGTCAGTATTTATGTGGCCCCTGAGGAAATGGTCCTCTTACATCATGGCTCCACAGACCAGCATCTAGGTCGCATTGAAAACTTTGTATACCAGGAAGTGCCGATTATGTTTTCCAAATTGAATCAAGGACTCTACACCAGTGAGGATCTCCCTCTGGTGGCGCCAACCCTCATAAGATCGGGCAATAAATACAGTTGTGTCAAGTGAGTTTAAAATGGAAGGCAATTTATAGGATATTTGTTTTTCTGCTTATACGTCTACCATCATCCAGAATACATCAGAAGCTCGTTATTGCAAATCGTACTCTGGTTGTCAGACCTGTCAAGAAGGACCATGTTCGTCCCTCTGGCTGTTCTGTGTGCTGATGTCTGAACCCAAGATCAAAATTGTGAATATCAAAGACATATCTTTTTCAATGTATCCCTATTCGCTAAATTTAATGTGTTGCAGGTACAGTGAGGTAACTGCAGAGAAAATGTGAAATAATAGGTATATCAGTTATATCAGTGGTGGGCCTTTTCTGCTGGCCTAAGAAATATTGGAATTACAGATTTACGTAAAATATTTGCAAATGTATTATTATATTTTGCATGAATAGCTACTTAATAAATAATTCCAAATGGTCTATCCACCTCCTTTCAAAGCTTCCCCCTGGTCGCGCTGCTTCCTAAGAGTTAAGCCATTATTTGTCGCTGCGTTTATTTACAACACAAATTGGCTGAAGGAGGAGAAGAAATTACCTTCGTTGCAGATTAACTATCAAAGTCATTTTCAAGAAAAGATGGGCATAGTTAAGAAGTGAATGCAAATTTCTTAAAAAATGTGAGGTTATTATTGTTATTGTGTGTGTGTCGCAGCTTTAGCTGCTGTGTAAAGCGACTCGTGCACTTTTATTTCCTCACAAAAAGGTATTCAATTTAGGCCACACCAGTTATCTGTCTGTGATGCAACAGCTCTTTTTACTGCCTTTCTGCATAATGGTTTCTTTAAATTGTCAATATGTAACTCTGGAGGGATGATTGACTCCACACGGTTTTCATTCCTGGGAGTCAAACAGGCTGCTGATGCTTCTGCTGGTGGTCCGGGCTGCATTAATTGTGTGTCGAATCTCAATGTGACGTACCCTCTGCTTGAATGCCATCTGTGGTTGTTCCTCTGTGTTGTCTTTACTAACCTTCGATGCAGGAAGCGTGTATTGTTGCCATGGAAACCAATAAGACTCGAGTCAGAGTGATATTTTCAGTGATGTTGTGCTAATTTGATGATGCTCTAAACGTCTTATTGACCTATAACAGTATACAGTCGGTTCTAAGTGGTTTATAAATAACCAGTAGTTAACTTAAAGTAGTTATTAAGAGGTGGATTAATTCAAACGAGTGACACTGAAGTGTAAAAAGTACAGTCCGCCACTGAGGTATATTATATACTCGGGTATAAAAGAAAAATTGTGGCAGCAATGTAGTCATGGCACAGATTCTATCTGTTATGTCCAAAGTCCTTGTGACCTTTGAGAAGATTCCATGTGGCCTGTGATATTGTGGTATTATTCAAAATAATAATTTAAAACTAAATAAATCAGATGAAAACACCACTAAATGAAGTGTTAACGCTTATTTCTAAATACAGAATTCTCTTTTTTCACCCCATTAATACCTTAGGATTCAAAAAAGTGTTTCCATTTTGCTTTTGCAATATATTTTAGTATCAAAATGCGAGACAAACGTCTCATGAATGTGTACAAATTTTAGATTTTCTTTTCATAATTTCAGTATATTTTAGGGTCATTGGTGCAATTCCAATTGGAAACAATAGTTAAAAACCTGTAAACAATGTACTTGTTTTCTTAACCAATGATCTGATCCCATCAGGGAAATTAAAACCTCCTCATTAGCCAAATCCTACCACGTGTCGACAGAAGATGTGGCTGAGGTGATGTTAGAATAAGGTTGATGCCCAAAGGCGATGTCAAGATGGCTTCGACATATCATGACTTGCTGGAGAAGTTCTTTGATCCAACCCTGTGGCTACTCACTGATGCCTGAGATTTCCTGGAAATCCATCCCTCTTTCCTCCCTCCATCCTGTCCACTCCCTTCATCCTAATTGCAATGAAAGAGAAGTCTCTGATTACAAAACCGTCTTCCTGGAGGATGCTGGACTTGCCAGACAGCGTTGAGGGTGGAAGCTTGAGGAAGTGCTTGAGTGGATTACTGGCTTTTCTCTTCCTTTTCTCTCTCACATCGCACTCTTCCTTTCCAAACTTCTGTTTGCCAAGGCGATGGATGGAAAGCCTCCCCTTGACAAATGATAGTCTGACATGCAAAGCGACACTAAAGGATCCAAAAGTTTGTCACAGCTGCAGGGCATAAAAGGATTTGGTGCAGAATTAGGACGCTGTAACTCAAGTGGATTAGTGTTTGCACCAGCCAGCCTCATCTTTACCTTCCACTGCTCACCACAGTCAAATAAATCCACTCTTAAATAAACCATGATGCCGGTTGATAGCTGAAGAAATAAACATCATTTGAAGTTGTGTTTGGGGAGTCTTTCACGGTAATTCTAGTTTTGTTTGGGCGCACGTTTAACTGTTGTTAACATTTAAAGTAAAACATTTGAAAGTTTTTGTCAACACACTGTGTGGGCTCACAAAAATGTTGACAATGCCCCACCGTCTTTATAACTAAGTCAAATATTGTGTATTAGCTCCTGTAAATGTGTAATATTTCTATTTACATTTGAACACCCCAGTTGCATTCGATTAATGAACTCCAAAAAAAAAGGGAAAAAAAGAAAGCTGTGAAACATGCTCATAGCCTTTGGGAGCTTTTACTTTATATGGCAATTCCAGCTTTTTCTAACCAAGAACCAAAGGAACTAAATAACTCGTAGGATTTTTGTTTAAACAACAAATGTAAACTTACAATGTGGACCATTATACAAAGCAATCTTGGTCATTGGGCACCAAAAAAAAATTGTATAAAAATATGTAAGACACTTTTCATCTGCAAACCTTTTTTTCTTTGTTATTGTGACCCATGTGATCCTTTTTTTTTAATTTAACATCCATTGCAAACATACATTTACGCACAAAAAGAGAGCAACGTTATTAAGGTAAGGTAAGGTAAGGTAAAACTTTATTGATCCCTCAGGAGGTCTCCTTTGGGAAATTGTTTTTTACCAATAGCCAGCAATTTTTTATAAACAATAAAAAATAATACATAAAAAATAAAATAAGAAGAACATAAAGAGGAAGAACAAGATGACACAATCTAAGTCTAAAGACAAAGACAAAGGACATAGGTCAAGGAAAGAAAAACAACAAAGACAAAGATACAGAGACTAACATGGAACAGAACATCCAGATACTTTCACTCCACTCCTGCCCCCGAACTCAGAATTGTACAATTTAATAGCCCGAGGGATGAATGAGTCCCTGAGTCTATTTGTTTTGCACCTGGGTAGGAGCATTCGTGCACTCATTCTGCTTCTCTGCTCACTGATGACAGTGTTCAGAGGATGACTGTCATCATCCATGATGGACAGTAGTTTGTTCAATGATATCCTCTCAGCAACTGTCACCAGTGAGTCCAGCTTCCTTCCAACCACAGAACCAGCCCTCCTGATCAACCTGTCCAACCTGTTGACACTCCTCTTGGACACATTTCCACCCCAACACACCACAGCATAGAACATTACTACTATTAGTAGACTTACTAATTATTAGTAAGTCTTTCAATTGTCAATAGTAGATTATTAGACTATTGACTTACTGTGGCCGTCAGTATAACATTCGTGTAATCTGTTTATAAAAAAACATGTTTGCAACTTTAATAAAGAGATAACTTCTTATTAACAAGCAGAAAAATAAATAATAAGGGATTTAATTGGACTTTTCCTGCATTAGACCTCACATACTCTTCTATGTGTTTTTTCACTTGTAACAGCGAGATCATAACTGTAGGACTGACATGAATCATCACAAATTAAACTTTTGTTCTAAAAAGTTGAGTACCAAGAGCATCATTTTAATATTAAAGTTATCATCAGGTGCTTATTCTATGTAGTACGTGGAAAAATGGCCCATGTTCTCTCAAAGAATGTAGCTATTTATATACTATGACATAGAAATGTTTATTTATTCTGTAATTCACAACACGTGTATCCATTTTTAATACTTTTTGACACAGTTTATCAGTTTCACAGAATGATCATAATGGTGTCGTCGCCTGATGATTTGTCTTCAGTAGCGGAAAATCTTTCAAATGTGACTTTAAAGCGCAATTATGACAGTCGCACTTGACGTCCCACATTAGGCAGATTAACCCTGACACACTTCTTAAGGCCTTCACAACATCCATTGTTGTCACTCAACTTGTCTATTTAAAGCTGTCATGTGCTACAGTCATCAAATGACTGTAAAATCCTGATTTGACGGAGCTGGAAATGTACAGAAGTTAATGGTAAATATAGAATGTGTTCATGAATATGTGAAGAGGCCAACGCTCACCAGATGTCTAAACATTTACCCTCCTCGCCGTCTCTAAGTGGTTCTCTGAGTTATGATGCGGGCTTGTTGTCGACTCCATCCCAAAACCCCAGAGGTGTGTGACAAATGCTGCTCAGTAGCCTCACTCATCCGGTAGACACGCAAAGCCAGTGGAATGGATTCCAGTCTTTGTGCTTTTATGCGGTGCCAACGGGGGGCTGGGGTGGCAGTGAGCCGAGAGTAAATTAGCTCGCGATGCCAGGTAATTAAGTGGAAGTGGAGTCGCTGCCACGGTAGAGCCGGGGCCCGGCCCGAGGGAACTTTGTCGGTTCCCAAAGTCACCCGCAATAGCCATGTTAGGGAGCATCGCTATGCAAGATTTACTTCAGGTGGAGTTCTGAGCCACGCTGTGAGCTGGCAGGGAGATCAGGTGATGTGAGCAAGGCCAGCTGGAGCTCAGAGCATCGTGTGCAGAATACGCACTTTCACTCGCTTCTCTTTGAAACACAGTCCGTGCTCTATGATGAGACGGATTATCACGTCGTTCATTGAGATACTGAAAGACAAATCTTAAATTAAATTAGAGGTTTTGATAAGGAGGTCAAGGTAAAAGGGGGGTTTTAGTTAAATCCAATTTAAATTCAGTAATTGTTAGGAAGACCACCATGAAAATTAAATTAACCAATATTCAATTGAAATGTAACTGAAACCAAATATTGCAATAAAAACACAGACATGTCTTTCCAGAATTTCTGCTTCTTTTATATGTCCAATTTTGATCAAATTTAAACCATAATTATTTCATACTAAATAAAATCTTGACCATCTGCCATCACCATGGAAATTCCAACAGGTCCAATTACACAGAAATGTACATCATTATTTAATAAATACTTAATACGACACAATAACTTACTGTCTTCTCTCTGACCCGTCTCTCAAGTATTTTGGTTTTCAAATGTATTTTTTATACACGGTCATTGCCTGGTATTTTAGCTTAGTTTTACCATTTAACGTTCTTTGGAAACATTTACTGACAAAAAAAAACAAAAGAAATAAAAACATGTTCTTTTGGAAAACAAATCTTAATTTGGTGAACATACTGTGCTTCAGTTAGAGAACATAACTAATTAGAGCTAATTCTGTACTGCCTTAACAAAAAAAATCTCATTTTGTTTTTACAACACTGGCCATAAAAGTCTCATATAGTCTCAAAATAAAAAAAGGAAATTCTTATTGAAATGAGAAAAAGTGCCTTTAATCTTACCTTTTACCTTTTTAATGAGTTTCAAAACAAATGTAGATCCTAAACTTGAGTTTCTCTACAGTATTTGATGGATGATTGACGAGACTCCAGACCTCCAGTGGTCTCATTTAATATTATAGCTGAAGTCATCCTTAACATATTGCTTGCAGCTGCTTCTTCTTTTACACATACAACTTCCACTTCCCTTTAAAAACACACTTTAAAGCAACATTTCACCCCAAATTAGACTCATTTTCTACCCACCCTCACGGTGACTAAGGGTTGGGATTATTTCCACAGTAATCTGTTCCTTTTTAGAGTTACAGCTAAAAAAATGTGTTCATTTTAATGTAGTGACTGGAGCTCAATTGTCTTTGTTGACATAACTTAAACACATCCAAATACCTCCATACTGCTTTTTTGTATCGTCTATCTTGTATTGAAGCCTCGATGAGAAGAATTGTTCCAGAAAAAAATGAAACAATATTCTAAGCTTGTTTGTAGCAGAAGTTTAAAATAATAGTGTAGACAGTACTGGCAATCGCGATGTTTATCTGCAGTACTTCCGGTTTAAATCGCTTGTTATTATCATTTAAACGTCTTCTAAAAGTATTTAATATTTTCCAGAACAATTTCTCATGTCGAGGCTTCAATATAAGATGTAACAGATGAGCAGTATGGAGGTATTTGGATGTTTTTAAGTGTCTTTTTGGACAAAGTTGAAGACAAAGACAACTGAGCTTCAGTCGCTTCATTAATATGAACGCACATTTCTGTCTATAACTCTAACCGTCCTCAGATTATCAAAACATGTGCCTCTCGGCATCGTGATGAAATTAAAATCCTCTACATGCAGGAAGCTTCCATTCCCCGGATCGCTGCATGTCGTGCATTATGTGCTTCATATATTGTTCTTGTCGAGGAGTCAGCTGAGCACTTCAATATTATTGAATTGGAACATTCACATCACATTTTCATAACCCTCGTGATTCCACGTCTGCAGTAAAGAACATGCAAAAGTGCAGATTCCTGATGGTCGGGAGAGTGGCAAGAGTCTGGAACGTATACTAATGCAACTCCAATAATGAGCTTGTGAAACAGTAGATCTGATCCAGACCACTGTGAACCTCATACATCTCCACATGACTGGCCCTCGGCGAGCCTGGCGTCTTATATAATTCATTAGCATTGAGGAAGGACGGGCGCCGACATGTTAAAATAGGACAACAGTAGTTTATCTTCTAAATGTCCACTTTAATATTTAATTGGTCCTTGAGAGTCCAAGAATAATGGGTAGCACACTAATGGGCCTAAGAGGACAAGAAAGGAGTTTGTCTTATTTTTTTTTTTCTCTCTTCCTTCCAGTCATCAGCTACAACACGATGACTTTAATATGGTCTTAATAAAGCGCGAAACCACGAGCTGAACGAAACGATGATGGGTTCAAAGGGGAGTGTGGAGATGGAGCACATGCACTAGAAGTCGTCGCTCTTTTGTAAATGTGTCGATCAGTGAAGGAAAGCGTCAGGATAATTGATCTCATCAAGGGTTGAACGGGTTGTTGATGTCAATCAGTGTTTGTCTTAGCAGTGGGTGACACTGTGGTCCATGGTTACAGAGTCGCACACCTCCATGGTAGAGGAAATATTAGCTTTTCGTCTTTGTTTCTGGGCAAGGTTTAACCACTTATCTGTTGATGCTTTTTGATGATAGAAGGGTTAAGATCTGTTGTTGTGCCATATGTGGATTACACTAGCACATGACCTACATTTTCAGAACAATGGTTTTGAAAGAAAGTTCATCTGTTGCTTACAAAGGAGTTACATCTCCGTTTAGAAACACGCCGTTTTTAAAATACAACTTGCTTTAAAAAGTCCCCTTTAATGACCCATCTAGTTCATCCTGTCTTCATACATAGATGTAGCTGTTACAGTGAGAGCAAGCGGCTCTTCTTCAGGCGCTAAAGTAGTAGATCAATTTTTTAGGTAGAAAATTCCAAATTTAAAGCTAAAAATGATTTAGTTTTTTTTTTGTATAACCAACCAAATCTATTTTGGTTATTACCCTTTACCAGTTTGAAAATGAAATCGTGGCTACATGGTTGACCCTCCCTTTTAGCATAACCCTGTCTTGTTAGACTACAAATGGCTCTTTTTTCGTAGCTAAAAGTGACAGATTTTTTTAGTAATTGCAACAATTTAATGCCAGAAATGTGTTAGATTTTTTTTTTCTGAATTTAGGATACACTTCTGTCTATGGCTATTTTTTTTGCCAGTTGTATTTCTTTAGACTTTAGACTTTGGCATTTATTTTATTGTCATTGCACAGAAAACACAGCAGTGAAACTGGCAACGAAATGTCGTTGCTTGGCAACCGTTAAAGAACACAGCAGAGTGAATGTATATATAAAAAGTATAAGTATAAATTTGAATAAGTTAAAAATAGTGCAATATAGTATAAACAGAATAAATAAATAACGTTTTAAATATTGCATATAATTATGAATGTATATAAAAGTATAAATATAAATAAGTTAAAAATAGTGTTATAAATATGTCGTGCTAGCAGTTGAACGCCACGCTAGCACAGCCAGGTACAACCTGGAAATTAGCATTTCAAATTCAAGGATAATCATTGTCAATCGAAGCCCAAGTAAATAAACCAAAACCTATGCAAAACCTATTAACAAGGCAACAAAAAAAATATATTTAACAGTCCATCGTCCGTGGGAAAAAGCTATTCCCTGGTCTCGTGGTCCTTCTCTGGATGCACCAATGTTTGGTTGTGTTATATAAACAAATAAGAAATATGAAATCAAACTTCTGATCTGTTGACAAACATCTTGAGGCATTTCTGATTATCATGATGTGTCATATATGACGGGAAATTCAGCTACTAGTTATAAATAGTTGTATACGCCAGACCTCCCGCAGGAACCGCAAAAAGCTGAAACTGTTGTCAGGCTACAGCTCTCCAATGATTCAGCTCTACTTGAGAGAATTTCATCTCCCCGCAGTCGTGGAACGCACATGCGAGCTGCAAGTTATTTGCTGCTCGTACCTGCTGCCATCACTCACTTTTTGACAATGCAGCAAGAAAGACACCCACCTTTTAGCAATGCAGCACTGGCGGCTTTTAACTGCCGCCCTCACACACCGCGCGAACACTGGAGAGATTTCTCAATGGATGTCAACTTTAATGTGAAAAACAAAAGGAACCTCAAATAAAGAAGATCAGTGAGAAGCCATTTGAGTAAATAGATCTAAGAAAAATAGACGAGTCAGCACTTTCTTTTATGTCGCAGAAAACTTTATTGCGGAATTATAGCGCAAGGTGAGCTGAGAAATGAGTGTCTGCTGGTATTCTTTCATTTTTTTTCACGTTGAAAAGTGTCAGAATGTGAAGTTTATTCCAGAGGCTCGGTCCTGATCGATCACGGCTTTAAACAGATGAGGTCCGGGGGGTGAAGGATTCTCGTACGATCACGCCTCCTCCTCACTTGTTGCTCGTTTGAAAATATCAATGGCTGATGAACGGCGCGGAGTATTGCTGAAGAGGAAACCGATGACTTTTCTGAATATCCTTTTGCTTATTCCAGTTCATATCACGGGGACGAGGATCCTATCGGCTCGGTGAGAGCTCTTGAAACTAGAGTGTCGCATCATTGAATGAAGAAATGTCAGACAAATTCAAAATCAAGTGGAGCTATTTCATGAACAGGTTGTTATTATAAATACTAGTCGTGTACTTATCTGTCTGAGGTCAATCCACTCCACTGACACCGTCGCATCTTGAGTACAATCATGTTCCATCTGTGTAAGAATGTTCAAATTCTTTTGACGTCTTTTATAGTTAAAAAAAAGCTTTACAAAATGAGTGAAAATAAAGGGTTGGAGAATATTTTTTAGCCAATTAGTGATGGATGAGTGTTCTTTAGAGGTCAGTATGGGGCGCTATCAGTTGAAAATGATGTATTGTCTCATTAAAACAGTTGTTCAAAACAAAATAGTGCAGAGACCGCCATCTAGTGGACTCTGAAAATAATGACACTGCTTCGTGAAGCTTCATCAGACCATCACTAGTTATTTTTCATTAGAAACAATAAATTATGGTTTGGGTCAAGTTCACTATCTTGACTATGAGTGAAGCAAAAAAATAATCTTCTGACAGGAACTCCCGTTGTGTTATCAGTTTTATCTTGATCTTTAAAATATATACTTTTTGAATATTGTTTTGATTGTTTAAGCGCTTTGTGACCCTGGTCTGGAAAAGCGCTATATAAATAAAAATTAATTACTTACTTACTTACAATACACAATATTCAACTTATTTTATACAAGTTATATTACACCACAATCACCCTATTATCTGATTCCATATTATTAATTGTGTAACAGATGCATATATGCATACAATGTATACAATCTTTTTTAATTTTTCTTATTTTGTTCTCAAAATGGTGATAAACATCAAAATATTTATTTAAATAAATACCAACTTTGTAATTCTATATGTTTTTATTGTGGCGATACCTTTACTAGTATGTTGTGTGAAAGGATGATGTGTGGGTTTGATGACTAGTACATTTATAAATTGGTTGATGCACTTCAAATTGTAGTAACACAAGGAACGGGGGGATGAAAGACCAGTGGATGTATCAGGGAAGGATAACTTCACTGCAGATGATGATCTTTTAACACTGAAATTAAAAGTAGAGCGAGGGAATAAAGAGTTACAGTCATGTTATGGGTTACAAAGCTATATATAATGTAAATTTAAACATAATTAGAAAAATTTTAGATATCGTGATATTGGCACGTGCGCAATGCATATCGAAAACATGTGCGATCATTTTTAATTTTTTTATTGTTAAATCAAGCATTTATTAAATGCGCACTTTGACGAATCAGTGTCACGTTCTGTAAAGTTGTCAATTTGTACTTCTATGTCTTGTTGTCGTTTACGTCTCTGTTCGTCTGTGAGTTGTGCAGCGCAGCTTGCTTGGCTCGGATGCTATGGCGACGCGTCTTGCCAGCGCACTGACTTGTTGCGTGTAAGTATATACAGGGAAGTAAGATTAACTTATGAGCTACTCAAACGCGAGTGATCCAGTCACTCATCTCTTTTAACCCCCTTTGCTAAAGCAACATATTGTACTTTTCATCTTGTCTCAGTTGTTTTCTTAAAAGATCGTGGAACTTCCAAACAAGTGTAAACCTGTCTGTCTTTGCTGTATGCTAATGAGCTGCGTTGTTAGCGTCAGGTCATTCATTAACTTTTATGTGTGCGTGTACAAAGAGGTGGAATTTGTTTTTGATTTGGTGATATCACGACGCGCCGGCGGCTCCTCTCTGATGTCGCTCAGTTTTGCGGGAAACTGTTGCAAGTCCCGCGAAACCCATCCTTGTTTTGACTCCTTTGCTACGCCCTAAAGGATAGCTTTAATGGCGGACTACCTGTTTTCTGCCTTTTTTAGCACTCCCTTTTAATCTGTTTGATTATATGCTGTTATTTTTTCATCTGAAATGAACCTCTTGGCGTGACTCCCTTTTTCTACTTACACGGTTTTTACACACCTGAGAACAGATTATGAGCCAGAAGAGTGAAGAGGACTATAAATAAATGCATGTTGCTGAATAAAACATTGATAGCGGTGCACCATCCTCTGCCACCAGGGACTGGCATCATTCGTGGAACACTTTCTTTTTTTTTAAATCATGGAGGAACGAACACACATTGCAGGACACAATTTATTAGAGACACTATTAAAGTCCCAGGAGCCTCTCGACTGAACATTCATGTTAATATTTGCGAGGAGTGAAAGGGAGGAGCTCCGAAAAACCAACCAGGCTTTCTGAGAAAAATCCCCCGGTGTAGTACCTCCACGTGGACCTTCTCTTAAAGGTCTTGGAGTAAAGCTTCCAGAAGGTTGTCTCCGTAACTTCATGCATCAGCACTGACTGCCTCAGCCCGGGGGTCCGGGGGGGGTGAGAAGCTCAGTTGGACCACGTAGCCACCGACAGACAACCTCACTGGATGTCTGACCGACTGCACGTTAAATGAAAGGTCACTGATCCACCCAGCATCTCCGCAGGCTATGCTGCTCAGTGGGCCTGAATTATTTATGTGGCAGATTTTGAGGAGGATCAGAGGGAACGGCCATGTGAAATCTCCTTTCATTGATCCTGTAAGTTGAGAGACGGATCAGAAGGTGGCTTTTTACTGTTTGTTTTTATGTCGTTCATGATTTGATCACTCCTTTTAACGGAATAGAAAAGCCATTAAATGGGCTGTTTATGAAAGTCCGGGCCTCGTGTAAAGAAGGTGACATTTTCAAGTGTCTCTCAACAAGGTTACATAAGATTCAAGGATGTTCGCCTGAGAATGCAACCACATCATTCCAAAGATTCATTAGCTGACAAGGAATGACAGTCAACCGGGCAAAATGTTAAGATGATTCGTAGCTCTCGACCTTGTCCTGTTGTGTAACCTTGTTTTAGTCCATATTTTGAATTACCAATCTCTTCAGGCAAAAAATGACTCCGAGGCAACTTATACAATATTGTGAGTCATCTCGAATCAGCTTGATCCGTTTACTAGTCCTTGATGTTCAGTGTGAACCTTTGCTGTTCCAAGTACAATCATTCAAGTTGTAAAACCAACCTTTTCAACTGACCTTAAAAGGGACTTGTAGTCATTCTTATATATAGTCAGCCACGATGGATCTTTAAATGTCATTTTATAAATTCTAATCGGGTTGCACTTGGTTGTCTCTTCAACAATAATCTAATCTCTCTTATTGATCGCTTATTTTAATGCAAAGAGCAGTACTTTATCTCAATGTTTCAGTATGATTTTGAGATCCTGTTCGGTGTCGACCACGCCTACTCTGTTGCAGTGGCTCGAAGTTACAAACCTCTAAATCGCTTAAATAAAGTGGGGTTTAAGGTAATTAAAAGTAGTGTTTAGTTCTTTCTCTTAAGTTGATTTTTTTTTCAAAGGGCTGTTGGATCGACTGACTTGTTTTGTGGCCTTAAATATAAGAAAAACATTTGGAAATATGTTATTGAAAGAGACAGCCTGTTAAAATGGAAAAGAATGTTTTATAAATGTTTTTGTTTAAAAAAACAAAGCTTACAAAACCAAACCAAACTTAGTGAAGAAAAAATAACCACCGACATTTTGATAAAAAGAGTTTAAAGCTAAAGTTAAAAATCGATTGATGATGAGTCACTAGTCGATGATCCAGCTGGTAAAGTAAACCGAGGTCTAGATGTGGCCCTGTTGGTAAAAAAAAGTGTTTTGAACTTTGTAGAAAAAAAACTGAAATCTGTACTGTGAAAAAAAGTACTGATTTTTCTCCATAATTGGACCAAAGTTTAGCAATACCCATCCATAACAGAGAACCCTCAGACATCATAAGTATTATTTAATCATAAACATTAGTCAGAGAAGTTAAAATGCACGAAACAGCCGTTTTAATTACCAACTCTTTAGGATCTATCTTTTTGGTTCCTTCTGGCAGTCATTTTCAAACAGCTTATACTGCCGTAAAGCATGTTCGATGTTTCATTGTTTGCCTCTCGTGTTGCTCCGTCGAGTTCCGTCCCTGTGGCCTCCTAACAAAGCTCTCTCCTCCCACTAATTGCCTCACAGTGGACTCATATCAAAACAATACTTTACCCACTTCAATATCCATATGTCCAGGCAGCTTTTCTGACAAAGACGCCGAATGGTAGATGAGGTTTCGCACTGATGTTGGTGCTTAAATATTGATCTTCTTGAAGACATGTTCAGGTTATTACAATTAGAGAACTTCTTTTATCCAAATCGACTTTCCAGATGGTCATTACTGGTTACTGCAGGGGGATTTAAAGTCACTCACTAAAGGATCTAGATATCAGACACGGACCTCAATTGTCAGTGTAAGGCACAACAACATGTGTAAGTATTGATCGTTCTATCACAAGAACAGATTAGAAGCGGTATCATGTCTATAGATGGAACAAATACAAGAAAACTAAATCCACAAGGCTCAAGTAGAAGAACTCACATTTCTCCGATCCTTAAAACTCTTCACTGGCTTCCAGTTTCTTTCAGGATCAACTTTAAAATTCTGGTTCTTACTTTCAGATCTATTCTTGGTCAGACTCCTCCTTACATCACTGATCTGATCCAGCCTTACACCCCAGCTCGGGCTCTGAGGTCTGTGGATCAGAATCTACTTATGGTTCCACGCACACGGTTCAGGACCAGAGGAGAGAAATCCTTCCAGGCTGTTGCTCCTAAGCTTTGGAACGATCTTCCTCTCCCTCTGTGTTTGATGGAGTCTACTGACTCCTTCAAGAAACATCTTAAGACGTTTTTATTTGTTCAGGCTTTTCCTTGATTTTCTGGAACTCCTGTTGTGTTATCAGTTTTATCTTGACCTTTAAAGTATATACTTTATTGAATATTGTTTTGATTGTTTAAGCGCTTGGTGACCCTGGTCTGGAAAAGCGCTATACAAATAAAAATTACTTACTTACTTACTTACAATACACAATATTCAACTTATTTTACTTACAAATCATCAAATAGCAAAATTGATTGAAGGTGAACAGCTGATAGATTTCAATTGAACCACAATTTGTAGATCAGAGATGTCAACAATTTACCTCTTGTGGCCACTGGGCCATTTGAATTTCAGGCCCCCTGCCTTACAGAGGGTCTCTTTTACTACCTACATCCATGTCTACATCTTAAATGTTGTTTATTGTTTTTGATAATTTTTTGATACATTTATTATCTTTGCTTGCTAAAGAAAAACATGTTGTCAAATATTTAAAACCTTCCTCTTTATGGTTCAAGATATCCACATAAATTGCATCTACAATTTTAATAACAATTTAAGGAGGATTCTGGGGTTCATTTATTGTTTTGGCTGGCCAATTTGGGCCCATGGGCCTAGAGTTGAAAAGAGTTCTAATGTTTTCCTACCATGTCACATGTGTTGCATTATACTGGATGTCATGGATTTATCGAGTATTCTTGCCACTGCTTGTTTTTATGATGTTCTTGAGTCTCCTTCAAGGATTCATTATCTGTTCAGGAATGTCCGAAGAGTAGGTGTGGCTGGGATTACTGGATCAGCGTTTTATAAAATAATAATCTTCAAGTCTATTATATCCCGAAGTGAAATCCAAGTAAGCTTAAGCTCCATATTATTCTCAAGTAATCGTGTTATCACTATGCTCTTGTCTGACCCCCCCCTCGCATCTTTCACATCCAGTTAAACCAGATCAAGGTGTCAACACTTGGCCCATTACTGCACCCACAACCAGTGTTTTGCCTGTTGGAACTCACCTTGAGGAGGTCACGGACGCTCTGGTTTCAATAGAATTTGATCAAGTTTAAAGTGGATTCGGGGGCTGCTGAGGGGATAGTCGCTCGGCTCCATCACAGGACGTCAGTTTGTAATCTTGTGATCTTTGTATCTGCTGACTTTCAGACTGCAAATCCGTTTAAGCTAATTGCTCTGGTGCTTGTGCGGTCATGGTTTGGAGTCTGGCGAGCCAGAACAGTGTGAGAAAAAGAAAAACAGCAGAATTTCTTAATTATTATTGTTTTTTATTGATTAATTATTGACTGTCAAATCAAGGTGGAAACCTTTGTGATGCAATGTGATATTCAACTTTCATGTGTGTTTCTATTTAACATATAAAGTACACTAGCTGAAATACCCAGTGTTGCCTGGGTTAAAAAAAAAAAAAATGTATTCCCTTATGGGGGTCACGAGTGACCCTCACACAATCACACCAATGGACAATTTCCCCTAGTTCCAGATCAACCTCTGTATGTTTTTGGACTTTGGAAGGGCCTGGATTAAACCCATGCAACAAGGGGAGAACATAAAAACTCTACACAGAAAGTTCAAAATTGCAATACTTACTGTAAGGTGATTGCAATAACCACTTCCCCACCACATCCATATTTAAAGTTTCATAGGGTCTTCTGATCCGCTGGTACCACTTTTCCTTTGACCTGATGGAGTTTCCCTCCCCCCTTAAAACCTTTCACTAAGAGGTCCAGCTGTTTTCAGGGGACACACACTCACACATACACAAACCTTCTATTTTATAGGTAGATTTGCTGTTTTGACAATAGGATGCTGGTCGCAGGCAGTAATGAGCTGTAAAATAAAGTATCGCACATGTTTGATGTCTGGAAAGTCTAGACATAGGAACAGGATCAAGAAGCCAAGGGCGGCAACCGTCGTACGGCAGCGCTAGGATTCTTACCAGATGTGTGTTTATTTTGAAATTCACCTGAAAAGCATCTGGATCTAATATAATGTTTCTGGGTCCTGGAATTCCTCCTGCACAGAAATATAACAAAAACAAGCATCTGGTGTTTTTGGCAGCTAGCGAAACACTCTTTAAACCAAATATGAGCACAGTTGGAAAACAGAAAGGAGGTTATATGATATGCTGTAAGATAACAGAAAATATTATTGCTGATAAAATGGTTTGAGGTGAACTTCTGTTTACCGTTTAACTCCTGAAAAATACATCATCATAGTCATCGTGGTGTTATACTCATTAGGGGATGGTGTGATGAAGCTTCGTGAAGCAGTGTCATTATTTTCAGAGTCCACTAGATGGCGGTCTCTGCACCGTTATGAACAAGTGTTCTAATGAAACATCATTTTTAAACTGATGGCGCCACCTACTGACCTCTAAACAACATGACACTGTTTCATGAAGCTTCACCAACCCATCACTAAAAAATAACCCTTTGGCAGAAGTATGTGCTTACTTATCCATTTTATTTCATGTATATTTAATAGAAAAAAAAACTGTTATTAGAAGGCAGTGATACTGTTTGGACCTAAAAAAACAAAAGTATCATAATTTAACACCTCATCTGACAGTAATCATCAATATTATGGAGTATAATTTATTTAAACTCGATATTTCAGATTTACATTTTTTGCTTGCACCAAGTCATGACTGGCTTTTATGAAGCGTCTAGAGGCGATTGGACAATGGGCTGTTGAGCTGACTCAGCATTTTGCTGATGACAGAAGATCTGAGTCATCGCCACTCACACGCTGTCAATCTTAAGTCGCAGTATCTTGGTGGAAGTTAACACAGCCCGAATGTTCAATCCACCAGCACAACGGTTTTTGTCCTGGCGTGACATTTGTCCCTAATGTTCATTCATTCAAAGATTAACAGCGTTTGCACATGACCACGTGGAACGACCCAGACGCCTCCATCTGTGTCATGTTGCCCTGAATCAGTATCTCTATAGGTCCGGTCTGTGCTGGAATGGCTGAAGGACAAGAAGCACATTTACGAACGGAAGCTGTATTTTGTAACACAGTGGGTTTGTTTTGTTATGTGTGAAGCGTACATGCTGTCAGAGAGAAAACCTCTCCCAGAGATTCTGTTGACGTCGGTTGGCATCAGCTGCATGAGAATCTGAACATCGTGGAACATTAAGCAAACGACTCAATTGTCTTCTGATGTTTACGCCCAGCGAAGCAATATCCACAGGAAGCCTTCTGCTAACCACCGACATCTGTCTCTGCCTCCACGTGTGAATGTTAAATACATATTCCCGACGTTTGCGAAGGAGATTTGCAGCCCAGGAATGGCATGAATTTGTTTATTATGAAAACTAATGGCGCTCACATCTGGACTGAATCGCACCGCATCAATTCCGTTTCGTCTAATATCTCACATTCAGGACGTGGAATTGCCGAAATTCAGGGGTGATTTATGAAGTCTCAACCTGGGCACAAAATTAATTCGGAATTGAAGTCGATGTCATCGGAAAGTGCAGGGTTGTCATTGAGCCCCAAACTCAATTTATATCGAGCAATCAGGCGAAACTTTTATTCTCACGGCAGACAAACTTTTCTTTTGTGTGGCGAGAAGGAAACAAGTGAGTTTGAGATCGCGCTTCCTTGCAGGGCCTGCAAGCTGTGCTTACACCATTAAATAATTCCTTCGCACCGACCTCCAAATAAAAATACCCTCCAGCGCGCTCACCTCCCAACAACCCTTAACAGGAGTTTTCCATGGTTCCCCGTGGCTCCATGCATCATCTCCTCTGTGAGACCGTAAACAGATGGAGGGCGAAAAGCAAAGGATCCACGAACTGTGGCTACTGGAACCTTTGGCTCAAATGCGGTCACAGGAGGATCATGAATCTTTTATGCGGGATGTAAGCGTGCCGAGGAGAGAAGGAGTCGAAAATGTGCTGAAAAGATGATTACACACTCTTGGGCCTGCTGGTGGAGGAAGAAAGGGAGAAGGGGTGGAGGTATAATTGGTAGAATGGTTAATGAAGTGCTAAGATTGTATCCATACAAAGCCCAAAAGTGCAAGCTCATTAGTTAGCATGTGTGCTTGTTAGCAGAGAATTTAAACTTTTAACCAGTGTTAAATAAAATATGACACAGAGGATATAATGCCCCAAATTAAGGGGTCCCCGACATTTTGCAACACAGACCGGTTAAATGCCATAATGATTCTTTGTATAATATAGAGTTTGCGTTATTTAGAGTCACATTATAATGTTACTACAGAAAAAATACAATTCCATATGTTCATTATTATTCCAAAAAATAATCAAAATAAATTCTATGAATTATTTATTATTTTTGTGTGGCCCAGTATTGATGCATAAAAGACTGGTACTGGTCCCTGGACCATAGTTCAAGTACCACTGGTCTAAAGATGCTTACTAAACAAGATTTAGTAGTGATGGTCTGATGAAGCTTCATGAAGCAGTGTCATTATTCTCTGAGTCCACTAGATGGCGGTCTCTGCAGTAGTTTACTTTGTTTTGAACAACTGTTCTAATGAAACATCATCTACTGACCACCTTTAAACAACATGACACTGTTTCATGAAGCTTCGCAAACCCATCACTAACATTTAGCGTCACCTGACTTGTCTTCTGTGGATAAAAAGACTTCCTGTTGACCTTAGTGACTTAAAAAAAAGTAGTTCAATCTAATGCTTTATGTAGTAGTCACAATTTACTCTAGTGTTGGGCTTGTGAAGCTTCATGAAACAGTGTCATGTTTTTAGAGGTCAGTAGGTGGCGCCATCAGTTTCAAAATGATACAGTGATTGAACCATTGGGAAAAATGTAATAAGGGGGCTAAGGAAAAGTGTGACAATCTCACTTCACAACTTAAAATGAAGGAAATACAGAGCTCGGCTACCTTCAAGAACCGACAACTGTTCTCAATATGGATCAATCATTTTCAATAATGACACAAGCTTAATCTAAAATGTCTGTTGTAATACACACAATTTACTCTTTCCTAACGTCCCCCTGTGGTATTTGAAAACTAGACTATAACTGCAACGTTACCACCTTCGCTGGAACGACCTTTCATTTTTTAGATTCTACCACAGTGTGTAGACTTCGAGGGACAAGTCGACTAAATTGGAATTTCCACCAACAGACATTTCACCAAGAGTTAGCTTAGCATTAGCAGGCTGTAATTGTTTCGCTAATAAATACCCCACTTGCTTTATCTGGCTTATAAATGATACGACAAAACATACATTTACGCACAACCCACAGTAATGTGTTCATATCAGAAAAAATAGAAATGTATTAGCCTAAAAATCTATGTCAGGATTAAGCGTCGATGTCTGATATGAGTGACACGCCAACGTTACTCCGCAGTCTCACCCGACAGTTGGATGCACTGGTGGCATCCCAGATGGTTCTGTGTAACACATTATGTGCTTTTCTCCGCTCCGGGATTTTTGAAAATTCCCATGTGGCAGCTTGAACACACCACGGGTCATCAAAATGTCACGCGTCTGTCCTCGCACAAGCTGGTCCTCGCTGTAATTAGTTGATAGATAGCATTACATTGATGAACATTTTATTTTATTTTTATGACCCAAGTGCTGATTTTTTCCTGGACACCATGGGTTGCCTCTGGATCACGACCTCGCTGGCTTCCAGAAATACATATCCTCAGCGAAGGTTGACGCCGCTCCGCTTGCTGACACCTGCACCACTGCAGCACAGATTGAAACAGATGATGGGGAGTGTGAGAAGTTGCAGGTGCTTCTTTATACCGCATAAGACAAAGAGCTGGCCGCTCGCCCACAAAGGTAACTGAAGTAGCGCTACACGCTGCAATCCTATTCGTCTAAGACGGGTGTGTCGCCCTCGATCACATATTTTAGAGATCCTGGTGCGAACAAAACACATATTTACCAAATCGTGTGTAACAGCAAGTACTTCAAAATAAAAGATGAGATCATTTCAAGGCTTAAATATGTTAGTCTTATACTCATAAGTGAATGTGAAGCTTCATGAAACAGTGTCATTATTTTCAGAGTCCACTAGATGGCGGTCTCTGCACTATTTACCTTTTTTTTATGTTCTAATAAAACATAAATTTTAAACTGATGGCACCACCTACTGACCTCTAAACAACATGACACTGTTTCATGAAGCTTCACAAGAACATCACTACCATTAAGCAGTAGATTGAACTACTTTTTTAAGTGACTTTTAGGTCAGCAGGAAGTATTTTTATCAGAAGAAGACAACTCAGGTGACGCTAAATGTTAGTGATGGGTTTGTGAAGCTTTATGAAACATTGTCATGTTACAAATACCACAGGGGGACGTTAGGAAAGAGTAAATTGTGTGTATTCCAACAGACATTTTAGATTAATCTTGTGTCATTAATGAAAACCCCTCGACTCCATATTGAGAACAGTTGTCGGTACGATTCCTTGCTTGAAGGTTGCCGAGCTATGAATTTCCTTCATTTTAAGTTGTGAAGTGAGACTTTTCCTTAGCCCCTTATTACATTTTCCCAATAGTTCAATCACCTTATGATTTTTTAAACTGATGGCGCCACCTACTGACCTCTAAACAACATGACACTGTTTCATGAAGCTTCACAAACCCATCACGAAGATTTAGCATCACCTGAGTTGTCTTCTATGGTTAAAAGGACTTCATGTTGACCTACAAGTCACGGCGCGGCCGGATAAAATGACTTGGTGGAAAAAAAAAGTGTTTAATGTCACAACCCTTTTTCCAAAATTGGGTCAAGATGGTCGAGAAGTGCAAAAACAAATATGTATGTGGTATCCCTTGTGTTGTTTCTTGGTCAGGGTGAAGGAGGTTGTTCATCGTGACCCAGAGACAACACAAGGGATACCACAAACACTTTTTTATTCGGGCCACAGGTTTAGGAGACTGCACATAGGTTAGGGCGTAATCAAAAAAATAATTGATAGTAGAATTTTTAGTAGTTTCTTCTTTGGTTTACTTATATCTGAATAATTTCCATGACTGCTACATATTCCTTATAATAGTAAAGGTGCCATCTGTCTACTTTAAGAAGCGTTATTGGAACGTCCCTAATCAGAACCTTAGGAAAACAACACAGTTTCACCTATTCTTTGCTAATAAAATGTTATCTTGTTTTTAATTTACTTTTCTTAAAGCAGGGCTATTCAAATACAAATAAAATATGGTTGATTTTATAACCAGTTTAGTTTAAAAATGATGTTTCATTAGAACAGTTGTTCAAAACAAAGGAAAATAGTGCAGGGACCGCCATCTAGTGGACTCTGAAAATAATGACACTGCTTCATGAAGCTTCATCAACACTCCAGGAAGGGTTATACCAACGTTTTTTATTTATTATTTTGTGAAATACATGTTTTTACTAGTAGTGTTTGGACGACTAACGCTAGCACAACAACTAGCTGTATCCTGGGTTAAGGGTTGCTAGGCTACACAGCGTGTTGAGTTCAAAAGGAGAAAGCAGCGTCAATCTCTCTGAAACATCCACATGTCTTAAGTTCAAACAGCCTTTGAAATATTTCGACAAAGAAGAATACATTTCCGATATATTGTGCTGTCCCAGCGCTCGCCAATAAATTATCATAATTACCGGGAGCATGTTTACCATGAGCTTATTTTGCTGTCAACTGTGAAAAGCTCAATTGGTCAAGAACGAGTTGCGTAAGATGCTTAGGTTTTCATGTTGCGCTCGGGACACACATCAAATAACCAGTCTTTCATGTCCAGCGTCAAAAGCAGATGGATGCGGCTTCATTATTATTCCAAGCTAATCAGCTGTCAGTCACGTGAGACGTTCAAGTGTCCATCTCTCTACCGGGAAAAAGAAGCCCGTGAATGTAACATTTTCCATCACGTCCGACAACAAAGAGTCTCCGTTTGACGCGTAGACGGTTAAATAATGAAAATCGATTGCGCTCCACTTTTGTTTGTGAGCCGTTTTAGCAACACATGAATCATTAGATTAATGAGACTCTGTTCTCTTGTCAAAACAAGACGTTTAATTCTCTCCCTCTGTCACTTTCTCCCTCTCCCCGCTTCCTCCTTTGTTGCAGCTTTGATATCTGCCGGCTGCTGCACCAACAACTGTAGAAATGTCAAGCTATGGGACAGGTAAGCTTTCAGCGTGACGCATTTAGCTAGCGCCTTATTATGTAAAGCAGTGTCAACAGGGACTTCGCGAATTCCCTTTTCACTCAAGATATAGATGAAGGATTCCAGAGACTCCCCCGTCATCCACCGTCCAATTATAAGTCTTGTTATCGGCGCTTGAGATACATTTGTTTTACATTGTGGGTTTTAAATTGAGCACACAAAAAGTCTAAAAGATGGAGTCCAAATCTCAGTCTTTACGAGTCCAATTAAAAACCAGAAATCCGAGAAAACAAGGCAAAGGGTGGCTGCAAGGCGCAAGATCCACGATGGTCCAGAAAAAACGTGCTGACATCGACTCTTTTTTCAGCACCGCTAATTGTCATGATAGTCGGCAGCCGTGGATCTTGCCAAGCATCGCTCTCACCGACTGTCAAGAGAGCAACGAAGCACAGGAAACACAGGAAAGGACTGTACAAAATAAAAGCTCCAGGAAGGGGGACGTGACAGTATCTCAGATATAAAAAATTCAAACTAATCTGCTCTAAAAGTGATGTTTAAAAGCAAAAGAAGATGTTTTTTTTGGACAAAATCAGGAGTGAACTAAGATCCCAGCCTCAAGGTTACAACCCAAGCATCTGGTTTGAAGGTTAAGGATGTCAAACATGCGAGCTCAGAAGGGTGAAGGTTGATGAGGAGCTGGAAAGGGCAGGAGATCACAGTCAGAATAGGTCACATGTTGATTGTTGCAGCCAAATACCACACGGTGATGGCATAATTGTGGGCGATGGACGGCATTTCATTAGATATTGTGTGAAAAACACGTGTTTTTGGGATATTTATTATAGCGTCTCACTACATGCTAGGCTTGAAAAATACAGATTTTAATCCATGACATTTTAAAATCGTCCTTGTGGTAGTTTGTCTGGTTCTGCCCTATGATGGACTGGCGAGCTGTTCAGGGTGTCCCCGACCTCACCCCGCGTCGGCTCTTAGGGAACAATTAGCCTTTAAGTAGCCTCGGATATGAGTCCCATTTCAGGTTCCTCATTATGAGGTTGTCTATTGTAACCGTGAACTCAGGAGGGAAGTGTTCAATGAGGAAGCTCTATATGGACTATTGGAGAGAAGAGTCAAGTGCGACCATGAAGAGCTAAACATCAAGGTGTACATTGGATAGCCCTTAAAAAATCCAGACGCTGTGATGTGATTAGCATCTGGATTTTTGTGTTGTTCTGTTTTTACGCACACGTCTTTTTCCAGGAATTCTATCTTAATACAGTGACATTCTCGAAAGCCCCGTCTTGACTTTTAGAAAGGTCATCTTTGAGTTATTTTCCTGTTACCGCGAGGATCAGTCGGCGTGTTAGCAGGCCCCAGCTAATTCTCAGGTGGGATCAGGCTCGGGTTTACAGCGGGACAGCACAGCTAGAGGTGACCCCCGCGCGAGATGCCACGTCTCAGTCCTTCAATCATCCCCCAGTGGGGGGTCGACGTGCCCATGTTAATATTTAATGATCACAAGACAACCCCTACGGAGGGTCTTTACGCCCTTGTAGCCACAATGGTCGCATTGAAAAAGCACACACACTATTATTTACAGGAGGGTGTGTATGTGTGCGTTTGAAACTGATTGATAACAAAAACATACTAAATTGTGCAAAATGCTCGGTTTATACATTCAGGTCTGTTTTCAAAGAACATCTTAAATCAATAGTACGCAAAAGAGGGCCAACCGTCAGCTGGAAAACACACAGTGAAATGATATTAAATCAAATAAATCATAGACGTAGTAGATTTTAAAAAAGGGTCCCTGATTTAAAAACCCTCCGAACACACACATTTTTTTTTAAATTCTTTCTCTAGTGGATGATTTTCAATTTTGTTTGCATGGTATACTTCATGAGGTCCTTCTCAATTTTAGTTCCTTATTAATTCATCACTATTTAAATTATTTGTAAGAGATCCTCATTTCTTTATTAAATACTTCGTTTTCGTTTTGTTTTGTTTTGTTTTTAATGCCTTTTGTGTTAGAAATAAATGTATTTTTATCATATTTACATGTTACGATTACAATTCCATTGGGAATCTCTTGAAAAATAAAGAAACGTGTTTTTAAAAAGATGTATTTCAGATGATATTTACAACTTGATCATCATGACTTGTCGATATCTCACTATCAATGTTGTTTCTATTGAAGTATTTTGTTCTTTTCGATTGGTCTCTCAGGACGGGAAATTTCCAAACCCTATCAAGGCCGAATATATATCATCACTACATCATGCTCTACAAAGAATAATAAATAAATGACTAAATGAGTACTAGTTACCAAGGGTATGTCCTCAGTATCAGGTAACTAATCCAAATCATGGGCACTGCAACGCCGCTGAAACGGGTCAGCTGACCGCAGTATTTGTGTGACCCATTTCTGAGCCCGAAGAGATTTGACTTTCACTACTCAGCCACTCACAGGCCAAAGGGACGTCACTGCGAAAATAATCCATGCGTTTGAAAGTGCACCTCCGCAATGTTTTAGCGATTTCTTGTCATCGTGGCTTAAGAGCTTTGTTCCTATTTGTTTTATCCGGTTCAAATGGCTGGAGAGTTACTGAAATGTATCTTTATTTCCTTTTACACACGCTCCAAATCTGTTTCTTCTTCTTTGAATATAGTTTTCAATGATCAAACCTAAACTGGAAATAACACATTATTCAGTAGTTCCTGATATTTCATCACCGATCAAAGGCAGCTGCATATATACTGTAAACTACATGTATGTAGTTTCATACAGATGTTAAGGTTAAACTGAGCTAGCTTGTTTGTTTCTTAGCAACTCCTACAAGTGTGGGGAAAAAAACTGTTTATTATGATGAACAATTAACATTACTTAGTACTCTTAATTTAAACACTAAAATCTAACATTAGCCACTAAATTATTTACAAGGAAATATGAAGTGAAACTAGCTTCAGGAAGTATATGCTAAAAACAAAGCTCTGCTGGTGTTTGAAGAAAGAAATGTTCTCTAGAAGAAAATAATGGAATCTGGTCACTGTCGTGTCAGAGGAAGTGAAAAGCATCGTTTATTCTCCTTTAGATACAAGCTATTATTTAAAGCAGCGTAAGAACACATGTAACGCTTCTTCTAAACATCATCTTTTCATAACTCTTTTGTTCTTTGACTCACATTACTAGTGATGGTCTGATGAAGCTTCATGAAGCAGTGTCATTATTTTCAGAGTCCTCTAGATGGCAGTCTCTGCACTATTTTCCTTTGTTTTGAATACCTTTTCTAATGAAAAAAAAATTGTTTTTGGGAACCTTTGTCCTAATTTTCAGGATTATTTGTTTCCCAATTTGATTATATAGCCAAACATATAAAAGAATATTGGGTAAAATAAAAGCTTTTATATCAGATTGAAAGAACATACAAGTAATCACATTGCATTGACTCAGAGGCGTAAAGAAAAGTATCTTTCAATGCATTACTTGTGAGCAGAGAGACGCTGCAAGGTTGTGCGATCGCTGCAGAGCGAGGTGTCCCTGAAGCTGCGTGACGTACTGGAGTTCCGACGCAGCTTAAAACCGAAAAAAGGATTTGTCATTGATAAGCAAAACATTGTAGCGTGATGATTTATGCCCTCGCTTTGGTGTCCTGCGTTTATTTCATTTGCACGGATCGATCCACACGCCTCGGTATTCATCAACCATAACGAATGAGCTGTTCAGCTAATAGTCCTGTTGCCGCTTAATACATCTCAGCTGGGAAGGAAAGGAACCAGGAAAATCACTGCTGGTCATTTAAATGTGAAGTTAAATCGTGTTATTGACCAAAAGGTGGTTTGTTTTACTCGCCTTTGGACCAATCAGTGTAAATTATGGATCAAAGGTTGAATGTTATGAATGTGATTGAGTCGTGGAGGCAGCAGCTTCTATCTATCCATCCATCCATCCATCCATCCATCCATCCATCCATCCATCCATCCATCCATCCATCCATCCATCCATCCATCCATCCACCCACCCACCCATCCATCCATCCATCCATCCATCCATCCATCCATCCATCCATCCATCCATCCATCCATCTTTAGGTTTTGTTTCTACCTATCTATCTATCTATCTATCTATCTATCTATCTATCTATCTATCTGTCTGTCTGTCTGTCTGTCTGTCTGTCTGTCTGTCTGTCTGTCTGTCTGTCTGTCTGTCTGTCTGTCTGTCTGTCTATCTATCTATCTATCTATCTATCTATCTATCTATCTATCTATCTATCTATCTATCTATCTATCTATCTATCTATCTATCTATCTATCTATCTATCTACATATCTACCTATCCATATATCCATATATCCATCCATACATACATCCATACATCCATACATCCAAACATAATTTTTAACAATTTTAAATAAATAAATTAAATTACGATTTTATTAGATTTCTTAGTAACTATTCACTAGTGATGGTCCGATGAAGCTTCATGAAGCAGTGTCAGTATTTTCAGTGTCCACTAGAAGTCGGTCACTGCACTTTTTTCCTCTGTTTTAGTGAAACATCACAACATGTTTTAACTGATGGCGCCATCAGTAGGCCACCTACTGACCTGTAAAACACATGACACTGTTTCATGAAGCTTCACCAGCCCATCACTTCTATACATTGTTTGGGATCTACAGCGATCCCTGTCGGCTCCACTGAGAACTTGTGTACTTAGTATCAACGGTACCAAAACAAGCTGGCATCGTTGTATTTTCTCGTGTGTCGGTTTCTAATGTCATGGGTGTGGCTTCAGTAGTTTAATGAACTGAATATTAAAAACACAGTACTTAATTTCACAATCATTTCTGTCTCCACAGCTTCGACGCCTCGTCTTGACCGAAGCCGACTTGGAAAGACTCGCCTAAAGTGAGACGCTACAGTGACGCAGACCTTCTGCCTCGCTAGCCTTGCTCGTCACAGAGGCCCCTGGATGCTGCACTCCATGGCTCGGTCCATGGATCACAGCCCCTCCCCCCCCACACACACCTCCCCTCCACCATCTTTTCATTCCCACTCGAGAGGTTGAGGCGGCGGCGGCGGGTGTGTAAAACAAGACTGCTGCGAGTCGAACGGATTGATCTCTCCCTGCCAACTGTGACACGGCTACCTCCCGGAGAGAGCTCGGAACCACGACCGAAAAGAACTAGTTTGTGTCGCAAACCCTCTGTTTACAAACGTTGACCATCGGTGGAGTGGCACACGAGACTAACTATTGGAACTCCCCTCCTATTTATCTCTGGATTACTCCTCATGTTTGAATTGACGGACCGGTGTTTAATCTTTCTCCTTCTATTGCTCCTCCTTTTCATTCCTTCTTGTTAAATTTCCAATTGTTAATCGTTTCAACTGAAGTTCAAAACTATAACATAACATACTAGTCGAAATGTTTTTTTGTGAAGACAAAAATCTCTTTAACTCTGTGTCTTAAACCAAGATAATGGACATTAATAGCTGCTGACAGATGTTGTGGTTCTTTAAGATGCAACGTTCAGGTGTTATTTTTTTCTATTTCGCCCCCGTGAAGCGCCTATATTCAAGCTGCGGGACAATTATACATTTCTTCCTGTCCTTTTTTTATATATAAAAGGAAAAATTATAGTTAAAAAGTAGATCAATGGATTAGTTTTCTATATATCTGAATATATATGATATTAATATTATTTTTGACGTAATTGTATTAGCACTATTATATGAAGATGCATACAATATACAGTACCTATATGAATAATAAACAGAATCTTTTATGTACAACTGACTTTTGTTTGCATTCTGCCAAACTAGCTTCACAATATAATTACAATATGGCAACATGGCAGTTCACCCAAAATTCAACTAATGTGAAAACAACTTTCATGACTCACTCACATGTTTAAATGTTGAAGTCTTCATCTCCAACTGCAGTAAGTCCCTCATCATGACCATGTTTTGAACTTATTACTTTATAAGGTTCTCCCCCATCTTGGCGAACGAGAGGTTACGAGAGCGGATTCCATTATGACAAAATAATAGTCTATGCTCCTCCTCCTTCAACCAGCTGTAATCACGCCCGCTTTGTTTATACAACGAGTCCCTTGACGGTGGAGACTTCCGGGATTAGTGGCATACGGTGGTTCTGGTAAACAAGATTTCATATCCAGAAAAACAACAAAGTGTTTTCGGAGTTAAGATCATTTTGAATGTAAAGAGAAATGTTTACAGACACATACTGCTGAGTACAACATAAACATCTATTTAAGACACACTTAAATCAACACATTAGTTAATTATACACTTAATGACGGGAAAAAAACTTCCTTGGAAGAGATTATGACACGTGTTTGTGGATAGTAAGAGAAAAAAATGTATTTATTGGGAGGAAAATTATTAATACAGTGTAATTTCTGTTTAATTATTTTTTATTGACATAAACAATCTAGAAAAGGTGTTTTTCAAGTGCCATATTCAAAATTGCAAAATCATTCTTGACATTAAAAAAACAGCTATTGAGACATTTTTCATTCGGAATATTTTTCCGCATTATTCATGGTACTGAATGTATACATTTCACTGCAGAAAGACTGTAGGTCGAAACCCGCCTTGGAAGCTTCTGCGGGACTCCGGCGGGCACTCTGATTTTGTCCCACAGTGGGCGGTGGATTTGCGAGAGTGTGCGAGTGGTTGTCTCTCTGGTGCGTGGCCTGAGTTGAACCATCGGTCTGTTCAGCTTCTTCCTTTTTCTCGTAAGTATCTGGGAAAGACTCCAACGGCGTCCGACCCTGGAGCTGTATTTTTCAACAGCGCTATTGTTTCTAATGTCATTATATGATGATAATCAGAGTGCTAACAAAAGTTGTTCTGGTTTTTTTTCCTGATTCATGCGGACAAAAACTCACACACAAATTCATAAAGCGAAAATTGCGCAACAAAATTCCACGGAAGGGAAGGACAATGGACAGCAACTTTAAGAAAACAATGAGCAGCACTGAGAGAGATTTCCTCCCGAAGCTGTGTCGCATCCACTTCCTCTTCCTCTGCCATCAACACCTTCTTAAACATTCTTTGACTTTCTCAACAGCTGCACCTTTTTTTTTTTACAGTCAGTCTTGGTTGTTTACAAGGTACATTTTAAATTTAAAAATGATTAGTCAAACTGCATTCTTCAAAAATGTATGTATATTGATACAAAAAACATAGATCGATCCAGTATCAGTATGAATAGTGATCGATTTATTGATCGATAAATCATATTTATTGTTATAAAGAGTGGCTCTGCTGCCTTCTAAAGTCAATAAATCAATACGGATGTTACGTAGCAACCCTAAGACAATGACACATGTTGCCACTATTTATTTTAGCTATAATATACTTTAATTTATTAATTCAAATGTTTTTTGTTGTGGTCATTTATTTTAATGGAAAAGAGCCAAACAAGGGAAAACCAATGTCTTTAGTTCAGTTCAATACAACCAAATAAATGAGAATTTATAATAAAATATCGACAAAACATCCTGTTGCTCCCATTATTGGTTTCCCTGAACTTTTGTAGTTTACGTTTAATTATTTATTTATTTTCCAACACCATCCTTGACAGACTTAATAAATTGCAATTTACATTATGAAGTGCAATTGTTTGAGTCTGTCTTCGCCTTCCAGCTTTTCCCCCTTGGTTTACAGTAATCCCGCCGAGATCAAGCGATCTGATTGCTTGGAGTGATTGGGGTTTTACTCAAGTGACCCACTAAATGAGTCTCTTTAATGAGGGTCTAGCGCTGAAGTCCTATGTGCTGCCCCACATTCTATTCCTGCGAGGACTGAAACCCTGATTAGGTTTAGTGATTACTGTTTTCTATTTATTATCCGATCGGCTTGGATCCTAGATTGCAGTTTATAAGTAATTGTTATATAGTTAGTGTTTCGCCAATGAAGGCTGTAAAAGTATGAAAGTATTTTATGTTTTTTTTTACTAAAGAAATCTTACTTGTAAAATCCAAATACCTCAAAAAGACTAGAAAATGACTGTAAAAAAAAAAACGTATATAAATATTTCCTTCTCTTCCTTCTAAAATATGTATTAAATACTGCATATTTTAAATAAATTGATTGTGTTTTTTGTGTATATAATATAATACAAGTAAATCATATTAAGAAAATGCACATGTTTCTGGAAAATAAGATAAATACTTCAATTCTGTATCAGACAGAAGTGAGTCCATATGCTTAAAGGAGGGGTAGGTGATCTTGAAAAAAAAAAAAGGTTGAATACAGTTTGAACTCAAAATTTCAACTCCCTTTCTTCAGACACTCCCCAAGTCCAGAGCTGAAAATAAACTTTCTGGTTTTAAAAAGTGAATATTTTTTGACACCTTTTATTGATTACTTTATATTTGTGCACTTTTACTACATGATGAGAAGAAATAAATGACAGAGTAATAGTGCCAAAGAAAACGGTTTAATATCGCTCCCACAATACACAAGCTTTTGATAATCACACACACAGAATATAGTATAAGTATTAAGTAAGTATTAATAAGTATTATTTTGGCTCTGTGCCACACATTTGTTCACCTGCAGTTGTCAATAAAAAGACACCTTTTCGTGCTCGCACATCTAAAGATCGCTTTTTATTAATATCCAGCGTGTCTCTCTAGCTACTTAATGACCGCTCCAGTGATTCAAGATGAACTGTGTGTGTGTGTGTGTGTGTGTGTGTGTGTGTGTGTGTGTGTGTGTGTGTGTGTGTGTGTGTGTGTGTGTGTGTGTGTGTGTGTGTGTGTGCACGGAGCATCACTGATCCGCTCTGCTGCATTGCAGCAAGTCCTGCTCCTCCTGAGGTCGCCGGCGTCCTCCAGCAGGGCAGGTCAATCCTCCCCATCTGCATATGTAGCGTCCGACCGGGTGGAAGGATAAACGTCGTCCCGCACGTAATCTGACCACATGACCGGCACAGACGCCGTGTCATGATGACGGAAAAAAAATACATTGTACTGCATTGCGAGGGGAATAAACGTTGCTTAAAAAACCTTAACGACATTAACGCCCCTCCCACTGACACTGTTGAATAATTCATCAACCTTAATCATTCATGTTCTGAAGTATACATTATTACCTGACCCACATCAACACTAACACAACCGTGTATTCACTCAAAAACACAAACTAGCGAGTACACAACGACTAGACCATGGATGTGGCCCAAATCGCGCACTTCTTCAATTACACTTAATATTTTGAGTACACAAGTGTGTGCCGATGAGCAGTGTGCGAAAATGTAGTGCGCAATGAGCACTCAATTGGTGCACTCAAATGGCCAGAAAATTGAGTGTGGATAGATGGACAACTTTCCACCCTTAACGGCCGCCATCTTGTGACGTAGGCAATGCTAAAGCGGAAGCTAGGTCACTGACGACGTGTCTTCGTTGCAGATACCTGCGTAAATGTCTCAAGAAAACATCAATTTACCACAAAACAACAGTGATAACCAAATGAAACACAACTTAATCATTTGTTTAGATTGACATAAAGCACTCTCAATTTGTCGGCCAACAGCCGGTTACAAAGCTTAGCTTTAAAAAGTAGTAGAAGAAGAAGCGGTCGAGTCATTTCCGGTTAGTGCGTAGCAGCAGTGTTTTTTTTGAGACAGTACCACCCTGTCGAAAATTTGAGCACTGCACAAGTAAGTGCAATTGCTTACAGTGTACTGTAAAGCAGTGCACTAAGAGAAGTACACGATTTGAGACACAGCACAGTTGAAAACTACAAGTCGTTGGGGAAGCATCATGAAGGAAACTAGTAATATAACTCACAACTAAACTAATGGGTTCTTGGGTGTCTAAAGTTTGGAAGATGAGCCTATAAATAGAGTTTAAGCTAAACAATGTCAGCATCCGAATCAGAGCGACCTAGATGTAGTGATGGTCAGATGAAGCTTCATGAAGCAGTGTCACAAGCCCATCACTACCAAGATGTTTCAAAGGTAGACATAGGCTGTGTCCTAAATCGCGTACTTCTGCACTTACACTTAGTATTTTGAGTGCACAAGTGCATTCCAATTGGCAGTATGCGAAAACGAAGTGCGAAATGAGCACTAAATTGGTGCACTCCAATAGCCAGAAAATGAGTGTGGACTGATGGACACTTTCCACCCTCAATGACTGTCATCTTAGATCTCAGATGACGATGCGTTTTCAGAGCAGATACCGACGTAAATGTCTCAAGAAAACACTAATTTTTACTACAAAACAACACAACAACAATAATAACAAAATAAAACACAACTAAATAACTTGTTTCAGTTGGTGAAAAGTGCTGTCAAGTGTTAGCGATAGTGTTCCAACAGCTGGTTGTAATGAGCGTTAAAAAGTAGTTGAAGAAGAAGCAGTCAAGTCATTTCCGGTAAGTGTGTAGTGGCAGTGGTTTATTTGTTTATTTGGTGCCATTAATGTGTACTGTAAACCAATACACTCGGAGAAGTGCGCGATTCGGGACACAGCCATAGTCTCTCCAACGTGTCCTTGGTCTTCTCCGAGGTCTACTACCAGTTGGACATGCCCAGAACACTTCAAGAGGGCGTCATCCTTAAAAGGTGTCCAAGAAACATCGATAGACAGTTATGCCCCTTTCCCAACGGCTGGGAGATTCTACTTTCAGTACATTCTCCGCTCTGGTTCCAAGTAAGCTGGGCCGGCGCTAAAAAGGTGAGGTGGACCAACTGCCGGCCACCGATTGGTTGGAGATTGACGTCACTGATGAGTCAGCAGCACGACTCCCGACTCAAAATACAAATCTGCCATTTTGCGGGAAAAAAAATCACAATCAAATTTAGCGACGCTTAAATTAAAATTTATGACGGCCTTGCCTATTGAGAGTCAGGAACATGCCTGGGGAAAACACAACAAGTCAGGTCGAGTCAGGCTGGATGTGTGTACTGCAAAAGCACCACTAGAGAGTATCACCGGGTCTACTTTGGGACAATTCCCTTCTTAGGGAGTGTCCAGATAATCAGTGAACTTGTTTGAGCTCTGCTTGTATCCGTTATCTTTCTTCTCTACAAAGTATTAGCATAAATTGACGGATAATTCAGGAGCTGCACCCTTAGGCTCAGCCCTGTCTTCACCTTTACAGACCAATATAGAGACCTCATGACTTTCGCTCGGTCTTGCACAACATCCAGTTACGTTATGTTTGAGGTTTTTTTGCGTGTCAAGCACACCACAACCGGATTTGGTCCGATTAAGTCTTTCACTCATGAACAAACCCCCAACGTACTTGAACCCTTGATTAAGTCAAATGCAAGTCAACATTAAGCATGAAGATTGGTCCAAACATCAGCTACAAATTAATAAAGCAATTTTCCGACACTAATGAAACGCTTCTACGGGGAATAAATGCTGCCATTGAAGGAAATTGGACAATCTTTCTCCAATTGGTCTTTATAACTATGACTTCACAGACTTCTTAATACCCAGTAAAAAAAAAATCCTTCATGTCTATGTAGGTCATCGTCTTTGACTGAAGTTGACGTCATTACTTCGTTCTGCTAAACTCCGGCATAATAAAGTTAATTACTTCTCCAAATGACTTCACACTCTGATCGGCTTATGGCCTATCATGATAGACGATCTCTAATTACCATTCACATATCTCCAAAGTAATGAAAACTTGTTATAGAAGCGGGATCAGCCTCTTCAATGTGAGCCCGATCTCAGGGATGAATTAAAATAATGCCGCGTTGTTTTCGGTGATACGGGGAGGAGCAGTCTCTGAAGGATTGTGGTGAATTTGACGTCATTAATGGAAGCAGCTGGACACAGATGATCTTTCATATTAGAAGTTTATTAAAATGGGAATTATGGGAAAACACCTGTGATGGTATCGTCAAGCTACAGGTGTTATTGAACATAACCTATTCCTTACCAGAGCTGTCCATTGTCTAAGGATAATGACCCTGCCCTCCGCTCACTGATTCCGTTTGGATTATCTTTACAACTCTGGCTAACTGCAGAGTCTGAATCCATCCATCTTGCTACCACTTTTCAGAGGTCAGGTTGCAGTGGTAGTCGTGAAGAAGGAGGCCAATACTTCCCTTTTGTCAGAAATGTTTGCAGCTCTTCTGAAAGGATACCAAGGTGTTCTCTGACAAAATAGTCCCTCCAACCTGTCCTCTGTCTGTGCCGGGGTCATCTCCCGAAACAAATACAAGGGAAACTTCCAGGAGGAATCCCATAGGGGTAAGACTTCAACTGTCTCCCCTTGTTATGGAGGAGCACCAGTTCTACAATGAGTTTCTTCCAAAAGACTGTGTCTATCCTTAAGGAGGATTACCATCTTTCTGCCAAGGCTGAAAACAACAGGGCCCTGTTGATAGAAGCCCACCCACTGGGCGCTCACCAACGGAGCCTTCCCTTAGATGTGGCTCCAAGTAAGGGTCCCTGTGACCCACTTCGTGGTAAGGACAACATGTTTTAAGAATGTATGCATGGGGGACCGTACAGGAAGCTTACAGCTCCAGATAACAGAGCTCTGAGAATCCTTGGTAAACTAAAAAGCCTCTGCATTGATTAGATTCCATGTGATAAATCAGCATCTTGGCGTGCAGGTTTCTTTTGTGTCCTGAAAACATCCAAAAACACCTGTATGTATGTATATATGTGTATATAAGACAGAGTGTAGTCAACAGTGGTTCTGAGACTCAGTTCGATCTTGTGTACTGTATTTTCCGCATTATTGCGCTCCGCATTATAGGGCGCACCTTTAATGAATGGCCTTTTTTCAAACTGTTTTCATAAATAGAGCGCACCGGATTATAAGGCGCATAGAATAATGGGGGGCACTTTACCCTGATTGCTCCTGATGGTAGACTTGGCGCAGGTGTGCAGCCTACTCCCTTCAGTATGTGTGAATGGCTGTCAAAAGCACTACCGAATTTCCCTTCGCGGGACAAATAAGGGATTCTAAAAAAAACAGGTACAGATACAGTCAAACGTTTGACTGGGGTTGTGTTATGCATCCACTAGATAAAGCTGTGCTAAAGGGAATGTCAACAAAACAGTCAGATAAAGTCAAACTTTACTAAGCGTTCTGACAATGATTCTAGCAGAAGCACGTGAAACTGGTGTACTGAGCAGACAAATGTTGAGTGCGCAGCAGTGAAGTTGAGCGCGTGTATGACAGCTAGAGCCCGTGTAAGACATGTTCAACATACGTGTATGACTGGTTGAGCGCGCAGCAAAGTTTTTTGAGTGTACAACAACCAAGAAACACTCGCTCATAACGGTGGCAGTAATATTACTCCATAGCTGTCCGACATGATGTGATGTGCGTCGTTAATCCCATCCCGTGATGACGCAATGACTGACAGCGCAGAGTCATGAAAGTGTTTGTAAACAAGTCACCCACCAGGTAATGTTCATATATATAAGGTGCTCCGGATAATAAGGCACACTGTATTTTTTAAAGAAATTTAAAGGCTTTTAAGTGCGCCTTATAGTGTGGAAAATACGGTATATACATATATATATATATATATCAGAGACAACTCTAATTTATGGGACACCTGTGTTTTTCTCTGTGTTATCTTGATCTTTTTAGTTTATATTTTTGGAGTATTTTAAAGCGCTTTGTGACCCTGGTCTAGAAAAGCACTCTATAAATATAAATTACTTACTTACTTACTTACTTATAGCGTTAATTCCTACATTGCATTTGTCCATTTTGAAAACATAGTTTAATTTACATTCTTTTCTGGTATTGTTAATGGCTATGTATTGACCGCTACTCATCAGAATTTTTTTTACTTACTTGAATCAGATATTTTCTAGTAAATCAAAGGTATTTTGCTCAAAATAAAAACTTGAGGTTGTGCAACTTCTCGACCATGTTAATGTGGTTGAACCAAAATGAACATTTTTGCAATTCTGGGATAAGGGTTAAGGGTAAAGGTATATCCACACAAAACCCTCCAAAAAGTGCCTTTAAAAAAAGAAAAATACCCATATAAATACTTCAAAATAAAGTAAGGCACTGCAGCAGTGAGTGGTGGCAGATCATGAACCATTGCAGAGACTTCCTGCTTTGTACTGTGATGAATTGTTCACAGGCACAACTCATGCTCATTTATTCTTGTAGCTGCAGCACCATCTGCAGTGGAGCCATAATGCAAACAGATTTGCAGGCTCGCTGCGAGCACAGATCCTGTCATCTAAATTTGGTGCCATCAAGTTTGGTCTGGCCGTGTCACGAGGAATCAACATGCCAAGTTCAGTCGGGTCGTCTCCAGTCTGCTGCTCTAATTGGGCCGCTGACACAAACAAGAGAAGTTTTCAACCAACAGATGGGCTTGAGTTCTGTTTCAGTCTGAGCAAGACACGTTTCCGTCACCTCGGGCAGTTAACAGTGTATTTAGTACTTGAAGTTCTTTATACTAGTTGAGTTTCACAGTGGAGATAATTACTAGTAATTACGACTCCGCATTTTCCATGACCGAGGCGACCTAAAATCCCCCTTAATGGGTTTTGTTTGCATTGTGGTTTAATTTGAGGCAGAATTATTTGAACATTTCCAAAGAAAAGTATCTGAGGAAGCCAACCTTAGGATTAGTTAGCGATCTGTCTACTGGAAACGCTTGCAATATTTTCCTGAAGTACTTCCTGTTTGTGTAGCATGTTAGCCTTAAAGATTATTCTAAAGCTTGGGAGTTAAGATTTTCCAGAACAATTTTCCTTGTCAAGGTGTGACAACAAGAGGGACACTGCAGTAGTTTTGATGTTTCAAGTGTCTTTATGGACAGTGAGCTCCAGTCGCCACATTCAAATAACCAACATTTTTTCCTATAACTCCAAAAGGGAACAGATTACTTTGAAAAGAATCCGTATCCTTTGTCGTCATGAGAATTTTAGGTGAACTATCACGTTCAAGGATACCTTTTCTGGCTTCTTGTGACACAGAATTGAGGGCAAAAAAAGAACTACCATGCATGTTAGTTCAACATCTCTGTCTGAAATACAACTTTTTAAAAAGACGGATCATTTTCTCTTGTGTTTCTAATTTGTCGATTCAGAAAACAAAAAGGAGAACTCGAGCTTGAAATATTGACCATCTTTAAGTATGTGTTTTGAATTATAGCTTCGTTTTTAAAGTTTCAGTCATTTTCTATGCAAGACCATTACAAATCCACAAACAGGCCTGGTGAAGGTACTGTATTACAATAATAATACTTTAAGGGTTTACAGTTGAATGAAGTGTGTTTAAAATAAAATGATTGGATTTTTTTCAAAATGTATGATAAACATTGAAATTTGTTCATTTTTGTTCTGCAATTAAACTTCCAGCCTCTATATTTTAGCAGTCATTACGTCCTCCCCAGCTAAAGAAACACTGATATTTTGCAAGGTCCCAGTAATGACTGAGGATGAGGGGATACGGTTGACTCCAGCAGCTGTTAGAGCTGATGTTTGGACATATTTTGGTTTTGAAACAAATTAAAAGATTTTCGACTTCGTCAAGAGTCATGTAAATTCTGCAACACGAGAGCCAAGTACTCAACAATACTACAAATATATACTTGTTTAAACAGCATCATAATTGAATACTAGACAGCTACGAAACATGTTCTGAGCCATACTTCAGATGTATACTTAGATGTATCACACTTAGATGGTCACCGCATTCATGTTGCAACTTTACACCTGAAGGGATATTTTTGTTATGTAGGAATTTACTGTATGTTCATTTTGATACAAATACATTTGTGATATTTTCCAGACACACCCTATTACACTAAAACAGAGAGTTTGAACATAGGAAGGATTTATTTTTCTGTCGAAACACCAATTAGCTTAGCAACACCTGACACGGAGCCTGACAAACCTCACACTGGAGGTGTTGATTAGTGAAAACATCTGTTACATGAAACTAACTCGTTAAAGAGATTCTATGCGATTTTTAGTCGAGCGACGCCAGTGGATTGAAGTGGTAGTGGGAGACCACATTTCCCATGAGCACTGGCTAAATGTCGCAAAAGTTGCCATGTCCCGGTTTGTAACAGTTGGACGAATGTTCCATTTCCAGACTTCCATTGACTGAATGAAGGATGGATACTGATTAAGTAATGAATCAGATTGTGGGTTATGAATATTATATGCATTATGACGGCTTTGTAAATAACATAACTTTAACTTTGTCGTCCCGTTCACCACCATAACCAGCGCAATTTTTTTCACACCATCCCCAATAACTTTTACAGTGAAAATAAAAATCACACAAAACACCTCAAGTCAGGGTATATGAGTCATTTAACTAGTTTTATGAAAATATTTTAGTACAAACCTACCTAGAGCTGCTTTAATGATCATATGATACCACAACCCTACAGTACTTTTACACATGTTCTGATCAATAATTGTTGATGTTGGATTTAGCAGTTTGTTGCATCAGATTTTAATAGTTGGAAACAAAAAGGGGAAGCAGTTTGAGACCATACAAGTCGATAAAAAACACTCCAAATTGAACCATTTGTTTCATGAAATCCAAGTTAAAATTCCATATAATTTTCTAAAAGGAACTTGTGTGACTTTGCTAAGAGACAGATTAACCAAACCATACATTTTCATTAACTGGGAACTTGTTTCTCAGTACATTTAAATCACCTCTGACAAGATATTCCTCTTCTAAACTTGTGAGAAACCTTTTTGATCATCGGTGCTCACACGAGTCACATCTCTGGCGACAGCAGGGGAGGTAGGCAGAGGTACATCAGGAGAGGAACCCGTGTGACCGATTCTTCCAGACAGAAAATACGAGCGGAGAAAACTCCGAGCTCCTCCTTCGATTTATTTCATAGGATTTTCCAGCTGCAGACAACACTTCTTCACGAAGCTGACGAAATCCCACACGAATGAATTATTTGTTTCTGGAATGTAGTCTGACTTCATGCTTCGATTCTTATTAAAAACAACTTGTTTCTTCAAGAGGTGAAAACATATTTCCACATTATTGCACAACAGGGACGAGAATACGTGTTAAAAGCAAACAAGGAAGCATCCAAAAAAAAGAAATTGGGCAGATTAATGAGTTTTTTAAAAAAGCCATCCATCATCTGCCACTAATCCAGGACAGGGATGCTGGGGCAGCAGAGTCCGGCTGGCAGCCCGGACCTGCTCCGTGGTAATACATCCACACAACTGACGTAAGGAAAGTGCAGGAGGAAACTTTTCCTGTGCTTTTAAGAGAACGCTTCACAGTTTCAAACAGCAGGGGGCCATTCTTTTGATGACTCATCAGATGTAGAAGTTCCTTTTTCCTCGCGTATATTGAACCGTGATGATAAACCTGAGCCGCGAGAAGACGTGATGCAGTCGTCTGTTGATGACTCACGATAAGTCAACACTGGCATCTTCACGTGTTTAGATTTTCTCTCCAAAGTGTTGCAGCATGTGATGGTTTTCGATGCCTATTTTTGAAGCTCGCTAACATGTAAACTACATGTGCGGTTTTTACTGATGTGCATTTTCCACACACACACACATGCTCATATGAAAACACACCCAGCCCTTTTTTTTTCCAGGATCACAGGAGTAATAAAACACAGCTTTATTAGTTTGGCTAGAGGCCTTGAAAATAAAGGACAGGGTGACTCCTCCGGGATATTTTTCATGACCACAATCCTGATATTGAAGGATCTGATGGTGAAGTCATGAAGTCAGTTCTTATTTTATAATCATTCATAGTGTAAATGTCACAAAATGTTTCATTCCATGTTTGGTTTTTGACAACTACAATGTAATAAATGAACAATAAAAATGGAGATTACCATTCCATTACGAGCAGTTTAAAAAATCAGTGTAAAATGTAAACGTCTTTTTTGGATTAAGAGTAACATCTTTGTGAAGTATTTCTTAACCCTATTGTTATCTCAGGGTCAAAGGGACCCGTTGGGTCAAAAGTGTTTGAGGTATCCCTTGTGTCGTCTACGGGTCAAAGGGGACGACCCCCCTGGCTTCTATTAAAACATATACAGTTATGGAGGTAAATTAAAAAAACAAATGTATATTTATTTCTATTAATATTTAATAAAGTGTGTTTAAAGTAAAATGATTGGATTTTTTTTACGTATATATATGCTTCTTCTAGATGGCAGCAGTCGTCACGTCCTACACAGGAACAATGTCAGTCCACGAGATCCCAGTGATGACTAAGGACGAGAGGATACAGTTGACTCCAGGAGCTTTTAAAGCTGATGTTTGGAAATATTTTGGCTTTTTAATTTGATCTTTTAAATGACTAGATGTCACTACAATTTTTTGTGTCCCCTGAAATCATGCAAGTGTATCGAAACATATCCAATCATATCGTATAATTTTGTACGATATAATGTACCGTGAGATCAATATATTGGGCTAATCATATCCAGTACCAACACCCACATTTGGAGTCAAATGGCATCCATAAAAAAAAAGGTTAAATCTGCTTGAGGCGGGTCTAAAGCCGTTGGAAAGTCTACCACCTCAATCCTACCGATGGATTTCTGCTCGCTCTACCTGTCAGTGATTCACGAGTCACTCAAGATGAGTCACTGGAGGTAATCTGCAGGCAGCTGTGAGACGGATCCAATGGTAGGATTGAAGACTGCGACCAGCTGCTCCGTTACTCACACGAGCAGCAACGATTTTGTGATACGCGTAAGTTTGGTTCCACATAATAACCCTTGACTCGCTCGTGTCTCCGGCAGTGTCCACCTTCCACGGGTCAACAGGTCAAGCTGACTCAGATGGTCATAAAGTCTCCCTTTTCGAGTCGGTGATGGCTCGTCATAATGCTTGCGTGGGTGGAGGGGTCTCCGCTAATATCGTGTCTGGGGATCTGACCTCATAAAGGCTGTTTAGAATTCTGATTAAATACTGGGAGAGCAGACACACAAATTCAATAATCTCCTGTTGCTCGGTGATGAGTCTGACGAATTAGACGGTTGACAGATTTGATCTGCAGCGACTTCAAGTAAACATAAAGTCACTCGGGTTTGCTTTCCCTTTTGATTCTGCGTAAAAACAAAGCTCCAGAACGACATCAATGATGACCCGACTCAACCACCCAACGATTAGTCACTCATCCGACGGACGGAGAGACGGCAGCGTAACAATATATATTTACTAGTGGCGGCTGGCCCATAGAGGGCGCTGGGGCACCGCCCTTCCACCGAACTGGCTTTGTTTAATTAATTTATCTTCATTTATTTTTGTAATTCTTTACACTGATAAACTGTCAGGCCTGGGCTGAAGACAGGACTCAGAATCAAAGCAATTCAAGCAAGTTTTTTTGCAAGGTATATTTCCTTACTTGACTCGTGAAGGGAAAGTCAATTTAAGAACTATGCTAAGAATCACAATCTTAAGTGCTAGGCAAGAGAAGCTCAGACACCCAGGAAATAAGAGACTTAACAAGAAAAATCGCTCTAAAGAGAAGGAAGAAAAAGGCTAGAAGATGCTGAACGGAAGCTACGTCACTGACGACGCATCTTCGGGCAGATACTGGCGTAAATGTCTTGAGAAAACACTAGTTGTTTTTATTGGCGAAAAGTGCTGTCAAGTGTTGATAGGGTTTCAACAGCTGGTTGCAATGACCATTAAAAAGTAGTAGAAGAAGAAGCTGTCGAGTCATTTCCGGTGTGTAGCAACAGTGTTTGATTTGAGACAGTTCTACCCTGTCCAAATTTGTGCACTGGCCAAGTACATGCGCTATCTCAATGTGTACTATAAACAAGTGCACTCAGAGAAGTGCGCGATTCGGGACACAGCCTGATGATGCCACCAGGGAACAGGTAGGGATAGTTGCATCATGTCATCAATGGAAAAATAAACAAAGCGATTGGAATGTCTTTTTCATGAAATTTTAACATGTAAATGTTAAAAATGCTGGTCCATCATGCACTCGAATTTAGCCTCAACAACTGTACCAACAACAGACTAAAAGTAATGACAACGCAAACTAACTTCTTAATGTCTCGATGGGAATGATTGATAAATAAGAAAATGTTAAATCATTTTACCATAATTTATTTCATTATTATTTTATTTCACCTTTCACCTTTTCTCTTGAAAAAAGTTTTGGTTAAATATGATTGGTATAAATGTTACCTTCACCAATGCTTGTGGTGGCCTAAGACATTTAAAAAACAACAACAGAAATAACCCAGAAAAGTCAATCAAACATATCTCTTCTCTCACATTGAACTAATGTGTTGATACGTACAAACAAATGTTAAAAGGGAAAAGAAAATTGTCAATTTTTCCGACACTGTACAGTGGCTCATGTGTGTGGGTAAGAATAAGACGGATAAGAAAAAGCTGCTTCAGTAGAAGACTGATGTTTGACTCTGGATGTGTTGAATAAACGCCCCGTGATTGAGTGTTTGTTTGCACCAGCTGGGTGGCAGAAGCAGATGCTACGTCCCGACAGTCCAACTCAAGTGTTGCTTTTTTTTTTATTATCCATCTCTGTTCTTTTGCTTATCACGAACAGAAGATCACTAGACGTATCTGGACGTGTAAAATCCAACCACGTTTACTGACATCCTGTGAGCCGAGCGGTTGAGTCGTCTATCATTGTCAACCGACTCTTATCACGAACGCTGTGGGCTATTTTATTGTGTAGTACATCAGCTCCGCTTTTCCTCTTATCAGCGCGCCACTGTCTGGTGTCGCGGCTTCATTGTGATTTATATCTACAGCTGTAACCTCCTGATCCAAGGCTACAGATTTGCCTCAACGTTTATTTGGCATATCATTGTAAAGAGACGATGTGGTAATGTATTCGGAGCGTCTTCCATATTTGCGAAGTTGACACAAAAAGCATTTGACATGTAGTTTTTGTTTTGACATGTATGTTTTGTTTCATGAAGCTTCACCAACCCATCTGTAATTGAAAGAGGAGCAGCCTTCAAGTATAATAACAAACCAACAAGTCTATTACATTTTTAAATAAATAACACAAGCTATTATACAACAATTATACATTCAAACATTGCCCATGAGCATTACACGTGAAAAACAAACAAAAAAGTGAATATTTTTGACTAATAAATGTGCAAATAATGTCATGTAAATTATTTTGATGGAACTTATTCAATTTACATAAACTAGGAAACAGCCCTTTTGACCTTATTAGAAAGTAGGTCAAATTTTTTCTTTGCCTTTAAAAGATTCAAATCACTCTCGCCAACAATCGACTTGTGTATTCAGTACAGAAGACATCGATATAAGCTGTTTTTTTTTAGTGTTGAGATTGGTGTTAAATGTGTTGGATTGGGTTCTTGTAAAACGCTAACCTGCTTGAATTGATTAAAATGGCTATAGAAATAGATAGAAATGATAGAAGATACATTATGTGATAGACATTTTTCAGTTGCCCCAACAATCCTCATATGACCCATCACTACCCGCTGATGTGCATCCTTGACTCCCCGGAGTCAAATCAATCCCTTCAAGAGCCGCTTCATTCCATCTTTGATAGGCAACAGACCTCTGACATCATTTGAAAAATCTTCAATGCCTTTAGTTATTCACAACGGTAGGCTTTTGGGAGACCATTTTATGAACGTCTAGATAGCAGTATCTAATTTGAGGACCAGAGGTTGTCGTGGTATAAAGTCCTTGACCTGGGTTTAGACTCATTCATGTGTTCTCAGTAATATTTTGGTTTTAATATATGAGTATTTTATATTATAAATTTCATTTTATTTAATTTGTACAATTTCATTTTTATATTCTTCAACGCCACCGCAACAAATTCCTGTGTTGTAGGTAGGTAGGTAAGTAAGTAGGTACATAGTTAGGTAGGTAGATAGGTAGGTAAGTAAGTAGGTAGGTAGGTAGGTAGGTAGGTGGGTAGGTTGGTAAGTGAGTTGGTAGGTAGGTGGGTAGGTGGTTTGGTAGGTAGGTGGGTAGGTAGGTAGGTGGGTAGATTGATAGGTGGGTTGGTAGGTAGGTGGGTAGGTGGGTTGGTAGGTAGGTGGGTAGGTAGGTAGGTGGGTAGATTGATAGGTGGGTTGGTAGGTAGGTGGGTAAGTGGTTTGGTAGGTAGGTGGGTAGGTGGGTTGGTAGGTAGGTGGGTAGGTGGTTTGGTAGGTAGGTGGGTAGGTGGGTTGGTAGGTAGGTGGGAAGGTAGGTAGGTAGGTAGGTAGGTAGGTAGGTAGGTAGGTAGGTAGGTAGGTAGGTAGGTAGGTAGGTAGGTAGGTAGGTAGGTAGGTAGGTAGGTAGGTGGGTAGGTATGTAGATGGGTTGTTAGGTAGGTAGGTAGGTAGGTAGGTAGGTAGGTAGGTAGGTAGGTGATAGGTAGGTGGGTAGGTATGTAGGTAGGTAGGTAGTTGGTAGGTAGGTAGGTAGGTAGGTAGGTAGGTAGGTAGGTAGGTAGGTAGGTAGGTAGGTAGGTAGGTAGGTAGGTAGGTAGGTAGGTAGGTAGGTAGGTAGGTAGGTAGGTAGGTAGGTAGGTAGGTAGGTAGGTAGGTAGGTAGGTAGGTAGGTAGGTGATAGGTAAGTAGGTTGGTAAACTTTAATAATCCCTCTGCATTAAAAAAATGTGTATTCTTCATGGAAACAAAGGTCTAAATGGCCTTAGACTCAGTATGACTCTGCACTTTTCAGCTTGTTAGTGGAGTCGGATCAGCCTGTGTCAGTGGCAGCAGCCACGGTCGCCTCAAAACTGTGGCCAGCATCTCTAATGAGGAGTCTCAAGGGAAAATGCAGTTTAGATTTACATTTGAGAGCCAGCGTGTGGACTACAAACACTTTCGTTTAATGAAAATTAAAGATTCAAAAGCAATGCATTTTATATCAATTGGACAAATAACCCAGGGGAGGTGATGGTGGGAGGGAGGGGGTGGGAGGGCAGAATGGAAGGACAGAAGACACAGATGGAGGCCGAAAGAGATTGATGAGATGGTGATGTAAAACCAGCTGACTGCGTAGAAAAAAATCTAATGAATTAGATGGTACCGGATTAAAAAATGTTAACTTTATAACGACTTTATAAATGAAGTATATTTTGAGAGAGGAATATGTGTCACAGCTTTTCAGCGTGACCTGTATTGATCCCACATTTTGGGATTGGAGGAGACGTCGAGCCAATTAGAGCTGAAGTTGCCTGCCAGACACTCTACCAGTTTCCTCTCACAGTCCAGAAACATACAGATTGGGAAATTGGGTAAATTGTGCTCAGGTATGAGTGTGTTTGTGAATAGTTATTTGTCTCTGTGTCCTGCGATAGACTGGTGTCCTGTCCAGGGGGTCCCTTGGCTCTCGCCCGAAAGAACTGGGATAGACTCCTGTGACCCCCATAAGGTTATTAGCAGTAGAAAATGAATGAATGAAAGAGTCAAGTTGAGCATTTTTATTTACTTTTACTAGCCATTAGCGCAAGCATTGTTTTGAGAAATCAACTAAATCCAACCTTCATTTAACCCGCTGGTTCACTAGTGAAGAAAGTATGATAGTAATGGAAGTATGATAGTGTAGGAAGTATGATAGTGAAGGAAGTATGATAGTGATGGAAGTATGATAGTGTAGGAAGTATGATAGTGATGGAAGTATGATAGTGAAGGAAGTATGATAGTGTAGGAAGTATGATAGTGATGGAAGTATGATAGTGTAAGAGGTGTGATAGTGTAGGAAGTATGATAGTGTAGGAAGTATGATAGTGTAAGAAGTGTGATAGTGTAGGAAGTATGATAGTGAAGAAAGTATGATAGTGATGGAAGTATGATAGTGTAGGAAGTATGATAGTGATGGAAGTATGATAGTGAAGGAAGTATCATAGTGTAGGAAGTATGATAGTGATGGAAGTATGATAGTGAAGGAAGTATGATAGTGAAGGAAGTATGATAGTGCAGGAAGTGTGACAGTGAAGGAAGTATGGTAGTGAGGGAAGTGTGATAGTGTAGGAAGTACGACAGTATATTAAGTATGATTGTGAAGGAAGTATGATAGTGCTGTGTAGATGTCTTTATCTAATCTGCTCACATTTGCTTCCTGAACTTTATGTTGTGTTTACTGACAGGTGGCCTGACTCTATATATAACAGCACAACAGCCGGCTGGTAGCTCCGGGCTGAACAGGGAGTGTCAGGATGTCGCGACAGGGACTCAAGGAGAGAGCTTCAGATGATGCTCATGAAGCTCCGAAAGAAGGAGATGATTAAAAGAAGATCCAGCAGACGTGCTATGTAACATTTGAATGTGTATTTTGGTGCGTTGACATCAGAGAAGCAGTCAAGAGTTTCTTCTTTGACTCTCAGAAATTCATTCACATTTTTTCTCATGCATCTAAAAAAACAGTTACATCCATAGCCAAAAAAACTCATCAAAGTAAAATAGTATTTTTATTTATCCAACTTTTTATTTACATTAGAAAATGATCTTAAGCCCCGCCCGAGGAGATCACTTTGTTTTTCTAGAGATAAAATTATAACCACACCCACTCTGCTGTGATTGGTTTAACGAAAAGGTTTGTCACCGCATGTCATCAATCCTGGAAGTCTCCACCTCCAAGGGACTTGTTGTATAAACAAAGCAGGGCATGATTACAGCTGGCTGGAGGAGGAGTGAAGCCCATTATTACATCATAATGGACTCTGCCCTTGTTACCTCCCATTTGCTGAGTTTCCCTTTAAATATTGCTGGGATGTTTACATTTTTTTTTTAATTATTCATTTTTTAATCGGAATATGATATTAGAAAAGAAATTTAGCAACAAATATTTGCGATTATCTCAGAAGAAAGTAAGGGTAAACAATTGAAGATAAATGTTATTGTATAAATTGATAAGGAAGAGAGTAATACATCTTCTAGATAGGGTGTGGGATTATTGTATTTTCCTTGTTTTGTTTTTAATGGTAATGTTTTCTGGATTACCATCTGGATCCAAATTTCTATTGGGTTGTGCAGGCAAGTTCTTGGAAAGGTACCACCTACTTGCTCTCGAAGTGCACTCCAGATGACATAAATAATATTTGGAAATTGTATTTAATCATTTTTATATTAACTTTATGAGTGCAAGGTTTATATTTTCGAGTCAATGGTTTTTGGTATTTTTGTTAACTTCCCGCCCGTTCTAGATTCTATTCTTTTACTCAAGCCTGGCAATCACTGCGTCTAATTATGGTTCATGTTGTGTTACTTCCACAATTAGCTCACGCATCACACGGGTGACTCATGTTAACCTTCTCTGGACCCTCTTTTCCTCTGAGGACCAGCAAGACTCATGGCTGTTATCCGCCCGCCCATTGGGGACTGATTAAGCATCGTCCCTCTCACCGGGAGGAGAAAATTAAGTCTATAAACCCAAACATATTTCCCAGTGAGCTCATGAAAAAAAACTCGAGCGCGAGTTATGGTTCTCCAGAGAAAGTTGCTCGCACGTGACGGGAGCGAATCCATGTTGCACTTTAGGTGTCAACATCTCACCGGAGGTCACACGTAGTACCGGGTGAGAAACATCTAGAATAGTTAATTATGAGCATCGAGGAAAGTCTAAGGCTTACAAATCTCTACGAGATAATGAGAGACGTAGAGAGAGAGAGAGAGAGAGGGGGGGATGGAGAGAGAGAAGGAGGTTGTAAACACTGCAGAGGCCATTTGACACCTACTCTATTGAGATGCAGTGCTTTTGCAGCACCGGAGCACGTGAGCATCTGGACCTTTGTCATGCTATATAAATCTCTTCTGCTCCTTCTGGATATTCAAATACACGACTTCTAGGAATATAAAACACTGAAAATAGTCACTTTTGCAAGTTTGTCCAATTTGTGAAATCGGAATTATTGGTTGCTAATAACATCCTTTGGTTCTGTGGTAGCAAAGATAATCAAATGTGGTATAACCATCTGGCTCCATAAATATTTTAAAGGATTTATCTCCCTTTGTGGCGGAGAAAAAGCTGCTCTCTCCTTTTGCTCTTTTTGTGTGTTATGTACAGGCGAGTTCCTGACGATATTTGCAAGCAATTTTTGAGTTGCTTGGTTTCACAAAGAGCGTCTAAAAGCATTCTATTAATTTAAATCTGAAATTCCAATTTGTCTAGTTTGGGTTGTGTTTTAGGGAATGCTTGGACAGTTGTGCGTTGGGTTTTTGAGGTGAAAACGATCTATTACTTGAAATTATACTTTTTATTTTTATTATAACGAAGGAAGGAAGTTTTCATTTACAAGGATGGTTTCATTTTAAATCTCCGGGAAAAGAAGCCTGTTAATTGGAAAGGAGTAAAAATGTGTTTTTAAAGTCTCTATTTAAAAAAAGGGAATTTGAAAGATAATTAACTAACTATTATTCATCCATTTGCTTCGTACTTACTCTGTTTTGTTTTTGAGCATGTGTTGGCTGTAGTTACTCCTCATTATATTTTTGAAAATACTGTTTTTATATTGGAATTTATGTTTTTTCTGACAAATAAATCAAGTATAAAATGTAAATAAATTAATCTTCTTGTATATATTAATGAGGAAACTCTGTTAATGATCTCGATAAATAGTGATTATTTTTGTTCTTCTTGTTTTGCTTTTATTATAATGTATTTTTTAAACTCTCTTTTTAATGTATGATTTTATATTCCGTACATTTCATACACTAGACCTCGTTGGCACGAGAACGGTGTGGGCAGGAGTCTTGACCTCAGCTATCGTGTGTGTACTGTAACGCTTCCATCCCCAAAAAAACACACACTCACACGAGTTTTCCACCAACAATCTACGCCAGGATGTCTGGACTTGCCTCTTAACGCACCGTACAAGGAACACTTTGTGATCCGACAGAATAGCCGTGACCTTCTGCCAAGTGAAGGTGATGAAGTGGCAGATAGAAGTGTAATAGGATAGTGGTGAGCAGGGATTAAACGGCTAAGCCTGTTATCTGCTACAACGTACACGGACCTACAATCGTACTAGCATAACGATACGTGAAACGTTCGACAAGCGGGGAAAAAAAAGAGCTGCTAATTCAGTCATCATCTGGTCAAAGACACAATAAACTGTCTCCTTGCTAAAACGCCGCAACATGATGCACGACGGCTAATCCTTCAGGTCACCTCTGGGGTCAGGGCTGACACACACTCCTGGCCTTCAGGCAATGATTTCCCTCACGTGTCGTTACGTCGCTGCCACTCTCGGGAACAAACCAACAAATTGTTGCATTGGTACAACCGTCCCGTCTGGATGCTCTTTAAGTCAGTCCGTCTCGAGGTCTCCTCTTCGGGACTTCGCAGGAGAGGTCATTGAAGACTGATATCCAGAAGAATGCCATGTCCCCTAGTGTCCACTCAATGTAATTGCAATAGAAACTCCACCACCATTGACACTGTCCATATGTTCCACTTGTTATATCGGTTTCCCTTCCTAGAAGATTCCACAATCCTCTCTACTTCATTTTGGAAATGAATGAAATCGCCGTCTACTGCCGACACACAGAAGGGACTCTGCCTTGTGTTGAGTTGTAAAATAAAAGCTAAAGAGTTCTTGCGCGAAAGTTAAGGCTGGTTTAATGAAACTAATCACTATAGACGAAACAATGAATGTCAAAATGTTATATGGTGCTGCCTAAAGGTTTAGCTGAGAACGAGAGGAACATCTTTGTTGTTGGTCCGCCATCAACGGGGCCACCACCTGTCTTGGTCACTGTACATTCGGACACTCGGACCTTCATCATGCATCTGTTTGGACCTTGCGGATACTGTACTTGCTTCTTTTGAGCCAGTTATGATTGATAGTCCTAGTTCCATCTTTCAAAGCCATATTTAGGAACTGTTTTAGACATTTAACCTTGGTACGGTTCTTAGGTTATATACAGGATAGTCTAGTGATTCTTCTCTACACGACATTTAAGACGCAGCCCAATGACCCAGTGGGGTTTTCGACATGGTTTAGCTTCTTCGCTGTAGCCCAGATGGCCTTTGTTTAGATACTTTCTGTCTCTTCAGTCAGGAAACCTTGGGATCCATCATCCGAATCCCTGGTTTACTTGTTGTCATGGAAGAAGGTGAACCAAACCTCCAGGACGTCGACGACACACTGAGGTCTTCACGCCCGAGGTAATGAAGACCACCTGCGTACCCAGCGCTGGGATCAGAAGAGCCCAACACCCACCGTCGTCTTGATTGGACTGGCCAGACAGACGTCTGCTGGGAACCCTGGTGAAAATGAAGCCTGGGATTCGGGTCATTGCGGTGTCTGTGTTGAGGGTCTGTTGAACGTTTTCTATTTAAACACAAAGTTGTTGTAAATGGGTTTACTCTGTTTAAGACAAATGCTTTCTCGTATCTCTAGCCCAGAAAAGGACAATTGGCAGGAAACATTTAAAAAATATATATTTCTTCTGGGTTCACAAAAAGATTCAGTTGCATCTGTGTCATTTGGTTTTTGGATGGAATTTTCATTGTATGTTGTTACAGCCAAATGATCACACATATGGACTTTTTATAGTATTTTTGGATCTAATATTGTGAAGATAGAGACAGGCTTTTTTAGGATTTCTAAACCTATTTTGGATAATTTTTTAATGTATGTCGTATGGACAGTCACATTATCGTATATATATGGCTTTTTGCATCATTTTTTCGTTGTACATAGTAAGGTAAGGTAAGGTAGAACTTTATTGATCGTGCAAACGTAAAAGTAGATATGGCCTTTTGTAGAATGTAGGTCGTACAGACGGCCAGATGATTGTAAAAATAGCCTTTTGCAGGATTTCCGAACGATGTAGTACAAATGGCCAGGTTATCGTTTATATAGTCTTTTTTATCGTTGTCAAATTGTCCTTTTTGGCCTTTTTTCAGTATTCTTGATCGTACATCGTATTAAATAAATGGCCTTATTTTAGGATTTTTGTTCGCACATTGCACAGACAGCCAAATGATAAGAACATGATAGTTATCATACAGCTAAATACAGTAAATTAAACAATCATTTATGACTTTGTCCGATCCTTAAAACTCTTCACTGGCTTCCAGTTTCTTTCAGGATCAACTTTAAAATTCTGGTTCTTACTTTCAGATCTATTCATGGTCAGGCTCCTCCTTACATCAGTGATCTGATTCAGCCTTACACCCCAGCTCGGGCTCTGAGGTCTGTGGATCAGAATCTACTTATGGTTCCTGAACACGACTCAGGACCAGAGGAGAGAAATCTTTTCAGGCTGTTGCTCCTAAGCTTTGGAACAATCTTCCTCTCTCTTTGCGCTTGATGGATCTACTGACTCCTTTAAGAAACATCTTAAGACGTTTCTATTTGTTCAGGCTTTTCCTTGATTTTCTGGAACTCCTGTGTTGTTCTCAGTATTATCTTGATCTTTAAAGTATGTACTTTTCTGAGTATTGTTTTGATTGTTTAAGCGCTTTGTGACCCTGGTCTCGAAAAGCGCTATATAAATAAATATTACTTACTTACTTACTACTAACTTTGTGAGTCATGTCATTAACAAGTTAACAAATAATGTTATGTCAAATGAAAATACAGTATAATGATTGGTTCTATCTTCCTTATGTAGCTATTCAGACCAAAGCAATCAATTGTACAAACGTTCAAACAAGAAGTCTCTTGATTTTCACCACTTCTTTTTTTTTCAACTACATTGACTTGAGGACCTGATCCAAGAAAAACAGAGCGACTTTAACGGGTTGTTTTGGTTTCATCCTGTCACCACACGAACAACTTTGCGTTTAGTTAGAGCTGCTGTCTAATGTGATGTAATGTAATGCAATGATTTCTCGGATCGACAAACAAGAGCCTGCCAAGCGTCGTAACTCACAATCCGTTGACTTTAATTTGGCCAGTTACACTTTGGTGAAAACAGGCTGAGCAATAAAATTGTTCTGCAGCTTTGTTCAGGAAGAGAAATCAATTCCAGACCATAGTCTGGCCCATTTTTATTCTCGGGGGGATAGATCCAGTGACAACATTCTGCATCTTTGTGTTTGTCTGTCAAACTGTTTCAAGTCATAAATGTGACTTTTTACATTCATGTATGGAACTCTTAATACATATTTTTGTGTTTTGTATGGACCTGAAGTTTTCTCCACTGCCTCCCACACACACATCGCTAACAGTCAATCACACACCTTAGCTAGCTTACAATAGGTGAACAAATATTTTTCTACGCCACAGGAAATTCTATTTGTCTTTATGAACTGTAACAGCACACGCTCACACACACAGTGGAGATGAGCCAATATGGTGTTGACTGGGGGGAGTTGTTTTTTAATAACTTGCAGAGTGTTTCCATCGTGGGCAGAGATCTGTGTCCTGATATTTCCTCCGTGGCGAGCAGGAGCTCAGCGGGAGAAGAACGTTTAAGGAATCTAAAAGCAGCAAAAAACAACGGACGAATAGAAGTAGATTCAAAATGAAATCAAGTATTTCAAGGCATAAATATAGAGCAGGGTGTAGTGAAGTTATATAAGTGCACTTCTGTCGGCCAGTTAAGATATCCTTAGATGTTTCTTAAGAAGGCTTTTTCGCTCCGTTTCATTCCAAATTTGGGTTAATACTTGCTGAATGTCGCTTCGAACCTGTTACACTGTCACTAAATACCCTTCAAGGGCAGCTAATGTGAAAACCAAACTCTCCTAAATCACATTTTTCAAATGTTGAAGTCTTTCTCTCCAAGATGCAGTAAGTCCTAACGATAATTTGAAGTTATTACTCTATAAAGTTCTCCTCTGTCTGAAATCTCAGCGAAGGAGAGGTTATGAGAGCGGAGTCCAATATGAAGTATTAATGGACTTCACTCCTCTTGTAATCATGCCCTGCTTTTCTAATACAACAAGTCCCAATAAAGTGAAATAGAGAACTCGATTTCTAGAGAATTGCAGAGCATGATTAAACTGCAAACACTAAGAAAATATTTTAAAATCAAATTTTTATTGGTGATTGAAAACCAAAAAAATATCATACATTTGGTCTTTTGTTGGTTTTTCCATTTTATGACGCGACACCCACATGGTCATACATATGGACTTTTTTTTTATCAAACGTCGCACAGGTACATATGGCATTTTGTAGGATTTCTATTTGTATAAAAATGGCCAAATGTTCATAAATGTGACTTTTGGTTGGATTTTTTAATTTTTATATTTTATAGACTTTTGTATGATTTTTGATCGTACGTCGTACAGACGGCCAAAATTGTCGTAAATATGGACTTTTATATGATTTTTGATCGTAAGTCGTACAGACGGCCAAAGATTATCGTAAACATAGACTTTTGTATGATTTTTTTAATCGTAGGTCAAACAAAGCTGACATTTCCGGAAGTCCGGAGAACTTGAAAAAGGCGATTTACAAATATAATTTTAATCACACCTTTTTTTTACATAACCTACAAATCAAAACAATGTGTGAACAATAGATAGATCGCTGCAACTGAGAATTACGGGGAAACGCTAACAACACTCTTATCTTGATGGCCGGTACTGGTAAAAATACTGATATTTTGGATGATTCTTTTGGTTTTGAAGGATTTCGAAGGAGCTTGAATAACATGAATATTGGAGATATGATTGAAGAGATAATCAAGAGTTGTGGTAAAATTAGACTTTCCATTTCCCCACCTAAATCTCTCCATCATCTGCAAAAGAGCAAGCTCAGCAAAACTATGGCTGGCCATCTTCTCCCCCAGGAGTGAGAATGACAAGTTAAGTCATCCCTGAGGGACTCCCAGAAGGCCACGTCTTAGTGTGGAGGGAAGTCAATGGAGGTGCTTCAGATGAGTCTTAATGATGTGAAGGGAAGCAGTGAGTCTGTCAGCGTTTTAGTGTAGTTTGAGCCAATAAAACTGATGACATCTTTGTGTAGTTAAAGTCAATAAAACTGATGACATCTTTGTGTAGTTTTAAGGGATAAAACTGATGACATCTTTGTGTAGTTTTAGACAATAAAACTGATGACATCTTTGTGTAGTTTTAGACGATAAAACTGATGACATCTTTGTGTGGTTTTAGACCATAAAACTGATGACATCTTTGTGTAGTTTTAGACAATAAAACTGATGACCTCTTTGTGTAGTTTTAGACTATAAAACTGATGACATCTTTGTGTAGTTAAAGAAAATAAAACTGATGAAATCTTTGTGTAGTTTAAGAAAATCAAATGATGACATCTTTGTGTAGTTTTAGACGATAAAACTGATGACATCTTTGTGTGGTTTTAAGCGATAAAACTGATGACATCTTTGTGTAGTTTTAGACAATAAAACTGATGACATCTTTGTGTAGTTTTAGACAATAAAACTGATGACATCTTTGTGTAGTTTTAGACGATAAAACTGATGACATCTTTGTGTAGTTTTAGACAATAAAACTGATGACATCTTTGTGTAGTTTAAGACAATCAAATGATGACATCTTTGTGTAGTTTTAGCCAACAAATCCGATGATATTTAGTGTAGTTTATCTAGCTTTAGTCAATAAAAACGATGACATCTTTGTGTAGCATAAGTCAATAAAACTGATGACACCTTTGTGTAGTTTTAACCAACAAAAATGAAAGACATCTTTGTGTAGCATTAGTCAATAAAACCGATGACATCTTTGTGTAGTTTTAGTCAATAAAACTGATGATATTTAGTGTAGTTTTAGCCAACAAAAAAGGAAGACATCTTTGAATAGCATTAGTCAATAAAACTTATATCTTTGTGTAGTCAATAAAATTGACTTTTATTGTAGTTTTAGACAACAAAAAAGACCATGTTTTAGTGCAGTTTTAGTCAATCAGATTTGTATTTTGGTCCATCAACCTTTGTCCAGTATTTTTTGCCGACTAATTATTCACTGCAAACACGGATGTGCGATCAATGACGATGACACTCCACCTCCTAACTGGACTTGTGACCTGCGATCCGTCCCAGCAGATCATCGCGAGACGACTCTATATGACGAGTGACACGTCGGGAGCTTCTATTGCCTCATTTGCTGTGACTCATCTCCGGACGGGCCCCGGGGTTAGCCGGACCATCACTCAAACTGTTTTCCAATCAATGCAACTCCAGCAGACGTAGTTGATTATTGCTGTAATGAGAGGAGCCGGATTGATTCTCATTAGTTTATCTCAGACACAGGTGCCTCCGGACCCCCCCTTAGTTCAGCCGCGGAGCTGAAGCCGCCGCACTTATGGTTGAATCATTGTTTGAGGTTCAGGTCTTTGACTGACATGATCACCTCCGCTTGTGTGTCAGTTGCTAAGCGATAGGAGATAAAATATCATCTTGTCAAGCTCCGACAAAAGGGATGTTTTCACACCTACTCGAGTCGCGCTCATTAGGACCACAATGCAATAGCACCTGTGGATAAACTGAGGTCAATTACCTGCGTATTCACAGGAAGTACAAGGAAATAGAGATATTACACAGAAGCTAAGCATCGACGGTGAGACAGCAGTGTTCTGAGGGTCAAAGTGACCCGAGAGCCCCCTAAAAATATATAATTATTATATCTTTTGAGTTTATTTTGAGTCAAGCTTAAGGACAGAAATACATATGCAGTGGTGGAGGTTGACCTTGAAAACACAAGGGATACCACAAACACATTTGTTTTTTTAGGCCTTTCGGGTCACCTTGACCCTGAGCTAACCCAAGGGATACCACAAACATATTTGTTTTTTTAGGCCTTTACGGTCACCTTGACACTGATATAAAACAAGGGATATCACAAACACATTTGTTTGCAGGCCTCCCGGTCACCTTGACCCTGAGATAACACAAGGGATACCACAAACACATTTGTTTGCAGGCCTTCGGGTCACCTTGACCCTGAGACAACACAAGGGATACCACAAACATATTTGTTTTCAGGCCTTTGGGTCACCTTGATCCCGAGATAACACAAGGGATACCACAAACATGTTTGTTTTCTGGCCTCCTGGTCACCTTGACCCTGAGACAACACAAGGGATACCACAACCACATTTGTTTGCAGACCTTCGGGTCACCTTGACCCTGAGATAACACACAGGATACCACAAACACATTTGTTTTCAGGCCTTTGGGTCACCTTGACCCTGAGATAACACAAGGGATACCACAAACACGTTTGTTTTCTGGCCTCCTGGTCACCTTGACCCTGAGACAACACAAGGGATACCACAAACACATTAGTTTGCAGACCTTCGGGTCACCTTGACCCTGAGATAACACACGGGATACCACAAACACATTTGTTTTCAGGCCTTTGGGTCACCTTGACCCTGAGATAACACAAGGGTACCACAAACATGTTTTTTTTTTTCTGGCCTCCTGGTCACCTTGACCCTGAGACAACACAAGGGATACCACAAACATATTTGTTTGCAGACCTTCGGGTCACCTTGACCCTGAGATAACACACAGGATACCACAAACACATTTGTTTTCAGGCCTTTGGGTCACCTTGACCCTGAGATAACACAAGGGATACCACAAACACTTTTTTTTTCTGGCCTCCTGGTCACCTTGACCCTGAGACAACACAAGGGATACCACAAACACATTTGTTTGCAGACCTTCGGGTCACCTTGACCCTGAGATAACACACGGGATACCACAAACACATTTGTTTTCAGGCCTTTGGGTCACCTTGACCCTGAGATAACACAAGGGATACCACAAACACATTTGTTTTCAGGCCTCCTGGTCACCTTGACCCTGAGACAACACAAGGGATACCACAAACACATTAGTTTGCAGACCTTCGGGTCACCTTGACCCTGAGATAACACACGGGATACCACAAACACATTTGTTTTCAGGCCTTTGGGTCACCTTGACCCTGAGATAACACAAGGGTACCACAAACATGTTTTTTTTTTTCTGGCCTCCTGGTCACCTTGACCCTGAGACAACACAAGGGATACCACAAACATATTTGTTTGCAGACCTTCGGGTCACCTTGACCCTGAGATAACACACAGGATACCACAAACACATTTGTTTTCAGGCCTTTGGGTCACCTTGACCCTGAGATAACACAAGGGATACCACAAACACTTTTTTTTTCTGGCCTCCTGGTCACCTTGACCCTGAGACAACACAAGGGATACCACAAACACATTTGTTTGCAGACCTTCGGGTCACCTTGACCCTGAGATAACACACGGGATACCACAAACACATTTGTTTTCAGGCCTTTGGGTCACCTTGACCCTGAGATAACACAAGGGATACCACAAACACGTTTTTTTTTTCTGGCCTCCTGGTCACCTTGACCCTGAGACAACACAAGGGATACCACAAACACATTTGTTTGCAGACCTTGGGGTCACCTTGACCCTGAGATAACACAAGGGTTAATAGGAAAAGGCTGTAGGCTGGTTGTAATTTCTCTATCAAGCTGTGTTACTGCTGTGATACAACAATGGTCAACAGAAAATTATTTTAAGAAATGTTTTGTATAAACATCTCATGTTACAACGTAGACGTGTGCAGCTTATAGACAGACCTTAGTATCTTAAAGTTATAGTTAATCCAAGATTGAAACTTTACCCATTTTCTACTCATATCGACTAAGGGTTGGGATTATTTTCAGAGTAATCTGTTCCTTTTTTAGTTATAGACAACAATGTTTGTTCATTTTAATGTAGAGACTGGAGCTCAGTTGTCTTTGTCTTCGTTGACTCACTTCCAAATACCTCTGTCGCTCCAGTCGCTACATTAAAATGAACAAACATTTTTGTCTATAACCAAAAAAGGAACAGATTGCTCTGAAAGACAATCGCAACCCTTAGTAAACATGAGGGTGAGTAGAAAATGAGTGAAATGATAAGATGCTCACTATAGTCCGGACATTACGGTACATTTTAGTATGCACGGGTGCTTCTCTGCGAAACTATCTGGTGTTTGAGTCTAATATATATGCACATCGTCTACATAAACGTGCACATCATTGTTGCGCACGTGTGTGTTTTATGGGACTTGCTGATGCATCAGGACGCCCGCGGCGCCGACGGCCAGCTGAGGAGCCTGCAGATAGATCTGGGAGCTTCCCTGCCTCCTCCTCAGAATTCATCACAGTCAATGATAGTGGGCAGTGAATTTGTCTGCTTCACTCAGATTTATTGAAATGATAAACACTCACTGTCATCTCTTTCTTCTCAAGCCAAGAGCTTCCTGCACCAGTGGAGCCTCGACGTGAATGAAAATGACTGTCGACGCGAAAACATTGACGTTGGGGAATAAAAAATATCAAGAAATGTTATGAAACAAAATGACAACGTTATGTCCGAGTATCCTTGATCCTAATATTAGTACTTTATTTTGTCATATTTATATTTTGCTGTTGTGACTATAATTACAGGTGTATCTTAGCTTATTGTTGCTTATGCTAGTGATGTGCTGGTGAAGCTTCATGAAACAGTGTCATGTTGTTTAGAGGTCAGTAGGTGGCGCCATCAGTTTTAAAAAATGATGTTTCATTAGAAGAGTTGTTCAAAACTAAGGAAAATAGTGCAGAGACCGCCATCTAGTGGACTCTGAAAATGATGACACTGCTTCATGAATCTTCAGCAGACCTGAAGTTCATTGTTTTAGATACTAATCGTCTGATAAAATACTTATAACATATTTAAATGAAATTAATTGAGAATTAAAATGTTGTATCTATCAAGTTGTGTTAGTCCCACCACCCCACTCACTAAATGATGTATTTGTACTGATGACATGATAGTTTAATTGAGATGAACAAAAACCTTTTCTTTTTTTTTGTGTAGTTTTAATCAATACATTTAATGATGTGTATTGTAGTTTTAGTAAGTGATGGTCACAAATGGGTGATATTTTGTCTAATTTTATTCAATAAAACTGGTGACTTTTTTTGTGTAGCCTATTCATGTTTTATTGTCGTTTTAAACAACATAAATGGAACACTTTCGTGTAGTTTTAGTCAATAAAACTGATGACATTTAGTGTAGTTTGAGCCATTGATGGTCTGATGAAGCTTCATGAAGCAGTGTCATTATCTTCAGAGTCCACTAGATGGCGGTCTCTGCACTATTTTCCTTTGTTTTGAACAACTGTTCTAATGAAACATCGTTTTTATAACTGATGGCGCCACCTACTGACCTCTAAACAACATGACACTGTTTCATGAAGCTTCACCAGCCCATCACAGGTTTGTGTCAACACACACTGATGATATCATTGTGTAGTTTTAGTCAATACAAACTGAAAACTTTTGTGTAGTTAAAGTCAATATATTTGCTATTGTTCTGGTGTAATTTAAGACAACACAACTGATACTAGTGTAATTTTAGTCAACAAAAATGACCTTTTTGTGTAGTTATATTCAATAAAACTGATATATGTTTTTTTTTAGCTTTAGTCCATCGACAAACAACAAAAATGAACACTTTTTTTGTAGTTTTATTAAACACAAACTGTTGACATGTTTGTGTAGTTTTATTCAACACAAACTGATGACATTTTTGTGTAGTTTTGGTGAATACAACTGATTACATTTAGTGTAGATTTATAGAACACAAATCATGATATATATGGTTAGTTTATGAATAAAATTGATTACATTTTTCGAGTTTTAGCCAGTGATTTATATTTTAATATGTTATTGCAAGCCGAGTGATAAAGATGTGTTGTGAGGAGGGGGATGGGCGACGCCTAATTCAACCATAAGAAAGAGAGTTCCTCATTAAAAATGTCCTCTATGCTCCAAAATAAAATATATCATTTGAATTAATATTTGACTCAGTTTCCCAGAATCCTTTTGGGTAATTTAAAAATGTATCAACCAAATTCATCCCGGCAGAGTTTGATTGACAGGAATCATCTCACCAGAGATTCTGTTCCCTCTTCGATGTCTGGGATGAAATTGGACGTTTCACACGTGAACCTGATGATGTTTTAATGCAGGACTCGTGTCGACGTCCAGGGAACCGACGACCCGTTTGGCTTCCACCGTCCAGCCGGTCTGAACCAATCACGGATCACTTTAGGGTCGAGATGCACATCCAGGTAGCCTTTAGCAGCAATCAGGGTCCTGACACATGCACTCAAGTAACCTTGACACCCCCTTGACCCCCTCCTCGCCCGCCAGTCCCATCTGATCACTGCACCGAGGTGTCGAGGACTGGAACTGTTTCGTCCTCTGAGCTGAGACCAGCTGATGTATCAGAAAACATCGACTGAAGCTGGAGTATTTATGTTAGCTTAATGTCTTGAAACTGATGACATTTTAGTGTAGTTTTAGTGAATACAATGATGACATTTTAGTTTGGTTTCAATCAATGAAACTGACATTTTAGTGTAGTTTTAGTAAATACAATAATGTCATTTTAGTGTAGTTTTAGGGAATACAATGATGACATTTTAGTGTGGTTTCAATCAATGAAACTGACACATTTTAGTGTAGTTTTAGTGAATAAAATGATGACATTTTATTGTGGTTTCAATCAGTGAAACTGACACATTTTACTCTAGTTTTAGTGAATACAATAATGACATTTTAGTGTAGTTTTAGCGAATAAAATGATGACATTTTATTGTGGTTTCAATCAGTGAAACTGACACATTTTACTGTAGTTTTAGTGAATACAATGATGACATTTTAGTGTAGTTTTAGTGAATACAATGATGACATTTCAGTGTGGTTTCAATCAATGAAACTGACACATTTTAGTGTAGTTTTAGTGAATACAATAATGACATTTTAGTGTTATTTTAGTGAATACAATGATGGCATTTTAGTGTAATTTTAGTGAATACAACAATGACATTTTAGTGTAATTTTAGTGAATACAACAATGACATTTTAGTGTAGTTTTAGTCAATGAACTGATCACATTGTAGTGTAGTTTTAGTCAATAAACTTGATGAAATTAATTTAGTTTTAGCAAATAGAACTGATGGAACTTTAATGTAGTTATAGTCAATAAAACAAATTACATTAATGTGTAGTTTTAGTCAATATATTGTTGACATTTTAGCGTAATTGTATTTAATTAAATGGATGACATTTAAGTGTAGTTTTTAGTCAATTCAGTGTCAAAACCTTCTTCAGGGACGCGAGCAGAACAAGCAGCAAATACAATCCACCGTCGAGGTGATTTGTCTGGGGGTTCGGTTTGACAGGTTGAAAGAACAATTGCGATGAATTTCAAATGGAGGCACGACCTGTTCAGGAGAAACACACGATACAACATCCATCTGTTGTACCGACTGTACCAAGAATGGAAGCCAATAGAGAAATATGAGGTGCTGGACGGGCACAGGATGATTAAGGGCAGACGTGATTGGCCGAGACAGTGAGAATGTAGTAGAACCCACCCAATCAATGAACACTATTAGGAAGAAATCTACCACAACAGAGTAGCCATGAAATGGAGCGCAAGGTATAGAAACATCTGGATCAATCTAGGTTAGGTACATTTATTTTAAAAATATATACTGGTCAATAATGCTATTAATAAAACTGACACATTTTAGTGTAGTTTTAGTTAATGAACTGATCACATTTAGTGTAGTTTTAGTCAATGAAACTGACACATTTTAGTGTAGTTTAGGTCAATGAACTGATCACATTTAGTGTAGTTTATGTAAATGAACTGATCATATTGTAGTGTAGTTTTAGTTAATGAAACTGACACATTTTATTGTAGTTTAGGTCAATGAACTGATAATATTGTAGTGTATTTTTAGTTAATGAAACTGACACATATTAGTGTAGTTTTAGTCAATGAACTGATCACATTTTCGTGTAGCTTAAGTTAATGAAACTGACACATTGTAGTGTAGTTTTAGTTAATGAACTGATCACATTTTAGTGTAATTTTACTCAATGAACTGAACATACTGTAGTGTAGTTTTAGTTAATGAAACTGACACATTTAGGCCTATTTTTAGTCGATGAAACTGATCACATTTTGGTGTAGTTTAAGTTTATGAAACTAACACATTTTAGTATACTTTAAGTCAATGAACTGATCATATTGTAGTGTAGTTTTAGTTAATAAAACTGACACATTTTAGCCTAGTTTTAGTCTATGAAACTGATCACATTTTGGTGTAGTTTAAGTTTATAAAACTAACACATTTTAGTGTACTTTAAGTCAATGAACTGATCACATTTTAGTGTAGTTTTAGTCAATGAACGGATCACATTGTAGTGTAGTTTTAGTTCATGAACTGATCACATTGTAGTGTAGTTTTATTTCATGAAACTGACACATTTTAGTGTAGTTTTAGTCAAAAAAACTAATGACATTTAAGTGTGGTTTTAGTACTTTACTTGAATTTCGTCTTTACAAGTTCTCCTGTCGTGTCATGTTCACACACCACTTCTTTTTTTTCACCAACCAACCCGACTGGTTTACAAGTGTAAGTCAAGCTCTCAGCACACACACCCTTAACCTTTCCTGGTCCTCCTGCTCTGACGGATCCACGCTGAACCGGAGGAAACACCGTTCGCTCTTCAAGCCTGGATCGGGAAGATAACTTCCGACACGCACAAACACGCATCTATTAACGTGACGGCGGCGTGGAGTCGCTGTACCCTTCGCTTTAGCTGCTAAGCTTGTTGTGATGTAAATCCTAATGTCAGCTTGTTTTTGCCTCAGAGGCAGCGTCGCCTCGGCAAACGGGTGGGATCGTGGAGGTGGGTAATTGATTTGGCACACAGTGTTTACTTACAGTACTGGACGCACCGCGAGGATTGCTGACTGCAGAGTGCAATGTACACTTACACGCCAGTTTACAGTTTGGCCTCACGCTGGACTTTTTTCTTTTTTTTTTGTTATACTACCTTGCTTTACCCTCACTATATTTGATTTCTTACAATATCCATACACTGTATATATGATCCTACGAATCAATTAACAAAAATTTGGGTATTTTTTTCAAAGCTATCACAAGGATATTTTTACAGAGCCTCAGAAATTACATGGGGAAAAAAAAAAGAAAAATGTGGCCTCGAAATACTAAGTAATTTAAACAGCTTTAATGTATTGTATTTAATCACTTTGTTAAGCTCATGGCTAGAGCACAAAGCTCTGTATATAAAACTAGTGATGCTCTGATGAAGCTTCATGAAGCAGTGTCATTATTTTCAGAGTCCAGTAGATGGCGGTCTCTGCACTATTTTACTGTGTTTTGAACAACTGTTCTAATGAAACATCACATATATTCACAGTATATATATACGGTATATATCTATATCTATGTGACCAGACAAAAGCCAAAAAGCGCAAAAAATAAATGGTTTAACCATTGTTTTTTCGGGTCTCTCGGTCACAATGACCCCGAGATAACACAAGAGCTAGTTATATCAACACTTTGTTCAAAAAGTGCTTTAATTCAACTCATGATAAATATAGTTCTAGTATCAGAAATATTCAGATGAAATGTTTTTTAAATCTCTTACATTAGCATTTAGCTTAAATAGAATATCTTCAGCTGAGTTTCCGATCTTCATATGGATGTGCTTGGTTTCTATTTTAACCTTTTTTCATGTTCTGTCAGCATTATTTTGAGGTTTGAAACTTTGTGAGAAACACAAAACTAGTCATACTTGACCCGTATAATTTGTCGATAAAGTATTTACACTCAACGTTTAAAAATCTTCATTAAGGGTGTTCGCATACTTTGATCTCGTCCATCGCAAAAGGCGCTAACATTAGCATGTAGCTTAAAGTAGCGTGTAGCTTTCTATAAACACTTTATCTTGAGAAATAAATGCGATCTTTCTATACAGATACGCTTGTAACATGTTTTAACAGATTAAATCATTTGGGGTGAATTTGTGTGTGTTTTTGTCCTGGTCAGTTCTCTCTATCGAAAAAGATATTTGCGATGTAAATGGTCATCGTTTGTACTTTCAAAAGTGATTCTCAATTAAATCATCAAGGATATAATGTGACTGAATGCAGATACAAAAAAACTACACAGTCACAAAAATAATGAGGAAAGGTAATGGTTCCCTTTTTTTTTTTACAACAAACTTAATTTAGTAATTCATTTTTCTTAGACAAAAACATTTAGGCACCATTTCCTCCAGCGGGCCCGACTTAACCACATTAGCGCGATCGCCTCGTGAACGACCGGACAATATATCACCTCATCAACTCGTCCCTCTCTTGGCAGCGCAGCACCGAGCTGAAGTTTGGGATCACTCATAATGTTGTTATCGCCGCGCTCCCCTGCTCTGGATCAAGGCCAGAACACATATTGCACTATAAAACCAGACCGAGCCGGGTGAACACACACACACACACACACACACACACACACACACACACACACACACACACACACACACACACACACACACACACACACACACACACACACACACACACACACACACACACACACACACACACACACGCACACACACACACACACACCCCTGGCTCCCTCTGCTCACTAGTCCGAGGAGCTGAATGCCACTGACCAGGATCAAACAGGTCCTTGACATTTACGTACTAATGCAGCGTGAATCAATAACAACATGATGCACTGGAAGACGAGCGACTTCTTAGATTTCTAACAACGTGGTCACGAGCTGGATATTATTAGTTTGTTAAATTAAGAAATCGGCCCCTTGCCACCAAACTGCTGCCACATCGTAGGTACTGTCAGTACACGATCTGGGCAAAACAAAAAAAAGTGCTGTATACAGGGAAGTACGGTCAGAGGAGGCAGGTGAGGCAGTGCCTCATCTCTCAAACTGTGTTGATAAATGCAATGGACGTGCGCTGGTATCTCTTAATGTCGCCAATACCGTATTTTCCGGACTATAAGTCGCAGTTTTTTTCGTAGTTTGGCCGGTGGTGCGACTTATACTCTGGAGCGACTTATATGTGAAATTATTAACACATTATTACCGGTATATCATTTCACATGTTCTTTTCACACTAAACCGCAAGAGGGTTCTCTAGGCCTGTGTTGATAATTTCGACGTAGAAGAGGAAGCGCCGCATCTTCTACCTCCGGAGTTAGCGGAGTTGTTTAAAAGTGACACCGAGGATGAAGATTTAATTGGATTTGAGTTATTTGGAGTTAAACGGATGGTTTGGTAAACTTCTTAGCATGTTATTTATGCTATAGTTATCTGATTAACTCTTAATATGTTATGTTAACATATCAGGCACGTTCTCAGTTGCGTCATGTAACGTAAGCATACCTTACAATTATTCAGCCTGTTGTTGCCTCTATTCTATTTTTATTTTAAATTGTCTTTCAAGATGACATGTCTGTTCTTGGTGTTGGATTTTATCAAATAAATTTCCCCCAAAAATGCGACTTATACTCCAGTGCGACTTATATATGTTTTTACCTTCTTTATGATGCATTTTATGGCTGGTGCGACTTGTACTCCGGAGCGACTTATAGTCCGGAAAATACGGTATAATGTTCACAGAAATGTTTATTTGCCTTGTTTTTCCACAGTCTGGCTGAGGTTTTAACCATTAAAGTTTAATGCTTGTAAGGGTCTTATTTAGTGTCTCTAATGAGCCTCCACAAACTAAGTCACATCTCCATTGAGACTTTAAAACTAAAGGAAATAAGGTGGACTTTTACAACAAAGTAACGGAGGTTTGTGTGGTGAAGGAAAGACACATGGACTTTATCTACAGATAAAATTAAGACCAGAAACTGTTTTAATCTCAATCGCATAAAAAATAGATAAGACCATAAAATATAAAATAGAATATTTTAAAACTAAATTTTGGCCTTAAATAAAATATTGTTTGTTTTTCTGACGCTTATTGATTATGACCCATTTAATACTCAATATTTATCTTTTTACCATAATAAACATTGTTCCGGTTTTGCATAAATCTAGCCAAATCACAGAAGACCTGACGCAATATCAACCAATCAGAAGCAACAAAAGGCGGGTCTATCTTTCATTACAGAACCACTTGTCTAACGCCGTCGCTCTGGATTCTTCAGTCTTGAGCCAAACTTAAATCTGGAGAGTTCTCGCTAAACTTTACGCTAAGTTCCCCAAACGTTATTTAATAGGAGGAAATAAACGCTCGGTTTTCAAATTAAAAGCATTGCATCATACTTTAAATCCATGTTTGCTAATCATTAAATATGGCACGTTAAAGATTTTGAATATATAACTTTAAATAAATTGATCATTAAAACATAATATTTCAACTATGACTCTTATGTCAATGTCAAAGATGACAGGTTTATGAAGCTATAAATCCATATTTATCCACACTCGATGACTGCCATAGATCTAGAGGATGTAGACTAAAATCCCACAAAATATCACAAAAATTCAATATAGACTTGTTGAGAAATTATTAATTAAATCATATATTGTTTAAACTTCATATGTGCGTGAAGAATGCTGATGAGATATAAAGTAACCAGTTATCAGTTGAATAAGCTTCACTTTTGTGTTTATATACTTGCAAATATGACACTAAAGGAGTCCGTGCCTCACCAACCATCAACCTCACCGCACGTTACTGACTGTATAATAGTATCAGTTCATGATTTGGGAAACGACCAGATCCATTTGTATAAATACATACATAGAATATATTTTCTCTTTGAGTATCAAAGCATCGATTTAAAGCAAGATGAAGATGAAAATGAATAATCTAGTTGGAAAGGTACTTCTTTTCCAAGATGTGTATCAGCGTCACATGGGTTGGTCAAAGCTTGGCCCAATTGTGTTCGCCTGTCATAATCAAATCCATAATGGTTTATCTTCAGATGACCTCACATGACCACCCTACCTCTGACACCATTCGTCACAGCGCCGTGTCAAGGACACAGAAAAACCGTGGGTTGAAGCCATGTTGTGACAGGTATGTTCTGCCGTCTGGATGTTTCACTACTCAAGTCGACAAATATAAAGAAATCGATTTTAAACAATTATTTTCATCGCGTCTTCCCTTCAATTGACTTCCAAAGATCGAAGCAAAGAATGTCACAAGTAAACCTCATATAATAATTTTAAATCTGACCATATTTGGAACGGAACATTGTGGAGGTAACAGTACGATTCCTGAGCGACATCATCGCACTTTGATCTCGCACATCTGCGAAGGTTTTAACGTTAGCGTGTTTTTTAATTTAGCACGTAACTTACATTAGCATGTAGCTTTGATTTGCGTGCAACAGAGGTTTCATTGAAACTTTATTTTGGGAAATTAAAGTGATCTTTCTATACAGATGTGCTTGGAACATGTTTTCCATTTTGACTTATTTCATGTTCTGTCAGTATTATTTTGAGGTGAAATGTGTGTGAAACAGCAAACCAATCGTACTCGAACCAATGTGGACATAACATCTATTTTCATTCAACTTCAACGGACATTTAAAAAAATCTCTTTAATAAAGGTGTTCTTGTACTTTGATCACGTCCGGCTCAAAAGGAGCTGACATTTACATGCTGTTTCTATTAGCATGTAGCTAACAATAGCATGTAGCTTACAATAGCACATAGCTTAAAGTACTATAGCTTTCCATTACCACTTTTTGTGGGAAAAAAATGCGATCTTTCTTTACTTGTGTGCTTGGAACATGTTTTAACAGTATTTATTAATGTTCTGACTTTTTAGGGGTGAAATTGTGTGTACTGTAGCGTAAACGAGAAGCACTTTGTGGCCTCGTCCGTTCTGTCTATTGAGGAAAACCATCAACCGTTTGAATAGGACAGATGTTCAAAGAGATTCAGTGCATTATCGAGCAAAGTTATAATAAACACTGGTTCAAAAAGCTTTGTAAATCAATAACACCAAAAAATATTTTTGCAAACCAAACCAAGTAAAGTACTATTTCACCAAAGTCTTGTTAAGAACTTAAAATATCGATCATAATAATTGCTTGTTGACGATTGGAATTGAGCTCGCAACTCATTTGGAAAAAAATATGAAAATCTACGAATGACATTCCTGTTTGGAATTCTTGCCGTGAACTGCCTGTTTCATATGTATTTATTTATGATCATCTCATTGAGATACTGTATTACCATAATTGTATAATTCCATCGAATATAGGGACCGTTCACCCAAAATTCACTCATTTTCTACTCAACCTAATGTCGACTATGGGTTGGGATTATTTTCACATACTTGTTTAAGTTATTTCTAAACAATTCCTGACGTCAAGGCTTTAATACAAGATGGTCATTACAGATGCGAAGTACGGAGGTATTTGGATGTTTTTTAAATGTCTTTTTAGACGAAGACGAAGACAACTGAGCTTCAGTCCCTACATTAAAATGAACAAACATTTTTGTCTATAACTCTAAAAAAGGAAAGGATTACTTTGAAAATAATCCCAACTCTTAGTTGACATGAGGGCGAGTAGAAAATGAGTGAAGTTTGTCTGAAATACCCTTCAACAAAGAGAGTTAAAAGGAGGAGACTAAATAACAAACTAATCTTAGAAATGGCAGAAATTAGCAGAGTTTGGTGACAAACGAAGGATAATCATAAACCAAATGTAAGAATGAGAAATGAAAATAAAAGGAAGAGGTGTGACAGGGACTAAATGAGAGGAACAGGAGGAGAGGAAGAGTCGACCAGAGATGAGAGGGGAAGTAATTTATAGCTGGCATGTGTCTTGGGAGTGCCATAACAAATGGTCGGCCTCTGGAAGTGACTTGGCAGGAGCGGAAGCTGATTGAGCTGTGATCCGCAACACTTACCCCAGCATATAACATCCAAACACTGCCGTAAATCCTCCCCGTGCAGGACCGCTCCAAACCTTCTCCCCCCTCTCTGCCCACTTTAGTTTGGGTTTATGGCTTTTTCGGAAGATCCGTCTACGTCCACCTAAACGCGCACTGTCATGCGCGTCCGATAAAGTAGCTATTTACACAGCGCTTCAGCCTGGTGGCTTTATCTCACTAAAGCTTGTTCCACTCTTTCTTAAAATACGATGCTCAAGGCTGAAATCTTTTGTTTTACACTTCACCCGCCTGTCCAAAATAGCTATATTCGGCACTTTTTCTTCTTCTTCTTCTTTTCAAAAGTGTGTCAACACTAAACAACAACGATAATAATAATATGTTCAAGATCTCACCAATATGGAGTGGTTTCATAACAAACAAGGAAGGGCCAAGGATAGAGCCTTGGGGAACACCAAAGTCGAGGCAGGGGGAAGATCTTTCTATTCGTGCCAACTTACTAGTCATTTTATTTTTCAGCTGAGGATAAATATTTTAAATATATAAATACAGTTTATATTTAGATCAACAATGTGACACATTTACATTTTGAAATATTTTTGATTACAAAACTTAATGTTGGTTTAATATTGAACTGTAAAAAATGTACGCATTGGAACGCTTTAGGTATTATTTGAAACAATGCTCTGCACCACAAATGTATATATTTTTTAAGTGTTCATGTACTGTAACCACTACCTTTGCTGCATTGGGTCAAAGTTTTTTCACAAAAAGTACTTAGTTTTAGTAAAATATCAGGAAATTGATAGAACACAATCCTTTATTTGGTTTTGGAAACAAATGCATATGCACTGCGCAACAAAGTCGCTAAAACATCATAGCAACGTTGAAGTCAGCAGACAAAGTACATAAAGTATTATATAATAATTGAAATAAAAAACTCATAGTCTTAAACAATCACAATGTCTGAACAAACAACAAAACCAGATTCCTACTTCTCTATGAGTCCAAAAAATGTCCACCAAAAGGTGGAAATAAATGGTAAAAAATAAAATAAAGTACATGGAATCAAAGTGGGGAAATCGTAGATATGTGGCAGAGTTCTCGAGTCAGGAAGTTGAAGTTGGGAGTTTTTTCTTGATTGTCAACGAGGTCCAGCAGTTACTCATCTCAGGAACATGGGAAAGGACAGAACAGGAAATAAAAATACAAAATAAAACTAAAATAAAAGTCATACATGGTAGTTATGACAGGCGGGAGAGCCAGAAACAACATTACGTATAAAAACGCATATTAAACATTGTGATAGTTGCAAAAATCATATAAAACAGTACAATATAAAAAGTAAGTAACCAACACACAGACACAGCATGTAAAATTGATTTAAAGGTTCAATGGATTGATTTATAAACACATGTTTACGCATTATATTCCATTATAGAATCAAAGGATATAAAACTGTCTTCTGACACATTTAGTGTCTCGTCCTCAAGCAGTAAACAGGATGACACATGTAAATGAGGAACACACACACACCCACACACACACCCACAGAACTTGGCATCGGAGTCGTCTGTTGCCTGCAAGTCAGTTCTGCTCAGTTGCACGTGGGTTCTTTACCCAGCAGAGTGTGAATCATAGGCCAACAGTCAGGTCAGTTAACCCTCCTGTGAGCTCTACGGCACATCTATGCCGTCACAGAGACAGACGTGCGCTTTAGCTTCACGCTATATTTAGCTCCTGTCCGGAGGCAATCCAAAGACTCGCTTAATCTAAATTATCTACATTAATGTGCGTTTGCGCGATAAATCTAGGAGTCTTTTCTTCTGAAACTTAACCAATTAACAAGACTGTACGAAGCTTCATTTATTCCTGGAACACATTCCGGTTTCATCGTCGGCCAAGAAGAATTCCTCAGACACTAATTTATAAATGGCCGCCCAAGTTTTCTTCAGTCAGTATGTGAACAATGCTAGCTGATCTGTTGCTACTGTTTATTGGTCTCATTTTTCTTTTACTTTGTTATGCTGGTTCCCCAAGAAATTAATGGAACCACAGAGATAACACAAGGGATACAACGAACACATTTGTTTTCGGGCATACAGGTCACCTTGACCCAGAGATATCACAGGGATACCACAGAGATAACAAGGGATACAACAAACACATTTGTTTTCGGGCCTACGGTTCACCTTGACCCAGAGATAACACAAGGGATACCACAAACACTTCAGCTTTCAGGCCTCCGGGTCACCTTGACCCAGAGATAACACAAGGAATACCACAAACATTTGTTTTCAAGCCTCCGGGTCACCTTGACCCACAGATAACAGACATCAAAGGAAAAGGTATTTGATGGTAGAGTTCTGTGAAGGAGAGCAAAGGAAAATATACATTGAGCTTCAAGAATGAAAAGACAATATTGCATCCAGACTTCAGACTTCCTGTTAAAGAATGTTTGGAAAATATACTTTCTTCTAAACGGTTTCGGGCCCTCTGTATCTGTGGTATAGTTGATCAGACGCCCTCGTTTTCCCATTTCCTACATTGAGAACTTCACGGACAGCCAGGAAGTACTTGTTCAGTATTCGTCAGTATAGCCTATAGCTAATGCCGTGGGCCACAAGAAAACTGCTCGAATTTCATGTATTCCCTCAATTTCAGCAACAAATGATGCTTAAAATAAAGACTTGAGTCATTTTTTTTCTCTAGAACCCTTATGTTGGCGCAAGAGGTACATTGAAAACTAGTAGTATGGAAATATTTGATGTGTACTTTTAAACCAAGAAGAGTGAGCCCTGGTCCCAACCAGTGACTCCATTACTCATTTGTAACTACAAATCCCTTAAGGAGGATGAACTTCCATATACATTCAGTTGTCATGTAAGTTGAGCAAAATATAAAAACTTTGTTTAAATCCATAATGTAATAATCAAGTCCCTATAAATTCTACACAATTTCAACAAACTGAATAAACCCCAGCCTCGTGCTCCGGAGGGAGTTTTCATAGAGTTATGAAATTGACTCAAACTCGGTGGAGAGGAATCTCCCGTGAGGTCTGCAGCCGTGAGTCACAACTTCAGCCTCCATCTGTATTCAGAATCTAGATCCTGCGCTCAGACGACTTCTTCTCTAAGTGGGATCTGACGCGTCACTCCAGCCACTGCAGAGCTGATGACTTTGAATGTCAGCCGAGGTGCCGTTCGCATTTAAATGAAGCCCACGTTCCATAGACAGTCGCTGAGTCACGAACCCAAGAAGTATTGTTCATTCCGCACCTTAGGGATGTAACCTCAGCGGCTAAAAAAGCCGGTGACCTTTGCATCGTCGTGCCGATTTTTTAGAAAAAAAAAAAAAAACCTACAGCGTCTTCTCACCTGCGGAGGCATCGTCAGCGACAACAACAACCAACTCGCTGAGGTCCCATAATGCAACAAAAAAAGGGGCTCGTGACGCTGCACTTTTTTCCCTGCTTCTCAGTGCGGACACGTTCCGGTTTAAGATGTAGCCGATTTCAAAGCGGAGACGTGGGAATGCAGGTGGCGGGCGGTTGGACTAGTCCCATGTGACTCGTGATTGATTGTCAGCTGTGAGTGCTCGCCACTGTCGCCTCGGCGAGCAGATAAGCATATTCCCCGGGACTGACCGTCTTGACCTTTGCGCGATAATTAAGGGCCGGCGCTGGAGGAAAAGAGCTGAGTGCTCAAGTGCCACGAGATCCTCCCCGGGAACCCTTTCTTGACTTGTTTTTGCACTTCACAAAGGAAAAACTGCCTGTTGGATTCTGATTAGCCTTAACCAGGATTTAATTATCCTCCGACCGATTAGCTTCATCATTGTTTGACTCAGCTTTTCTTAGAAGCAAGAGTAGAAACTTGTCGTTTTTTTTTCTGGGGCATGTGTGGGAAGAAGTGTCGGAAATAGAAGGAGACATTATTCACTTTTCAATGCTCAATCAGAACCCGAAGGGCTTCACGCTGATTCAAAAGGTTCGCCGAGGCGGTTGTGCAGTGCACCAGCTGAGCCACCAGGGGGCAATCAGGGGGTTAAGTGTCAGAGACGCAATCATCTGCGATTCACGCTCGACAAAGGGAGACCACTCCGACGTCTGCTATATCATTTGAAGGCGTGTTCTGCTACGATGGCAGCCGAGCTACGGTTTTATGCCAAATAAAAATCCGGATTGCAGGTCGTCGGATTCTTTTTCCAACAGGTAGAGCAACATGTTTCTCACCAATGACCAGTTTAATGACCACATTATTTTCAAGGACTTGCCTTGTCGTATAAAAAAATAAAATAGCAGGTGCATGAAAAATACATCCGATAAAAACGCTGAATCAGCAGCTGGTTTCTCCACAAAAACATGACCCCGTATAGCAAACCTGGGCAAATCGCGAGTCAGGGGCCACATGCATGTATTTATGCGGCCCTCATAATGTCAAAGTATGATCATGTATAAATGGTTCTAATGCATTAAAGAGCTGTTTTTGTATTCACTATTCATTTGCATTTTCACACTTATTTACTGTTTCCCTCCTTTTTGTGTGTAATTTTTTGAGTCTATATTAATCCCTTCAAATTTTGAATTGCAGCTTATTTAGCTTAATAAAAGTCATGGCCTAATGACGAATTTCCTTCTTCTTTTATGGGATTTTCTCATCTTTCTTTTTGCTCAACAGCCCCTAACAACATTCACAGAATTAAATGTGGCCCTTAAAGAATTTTAATTGCCCACCCCTGCCGTATAGAGTTTGTGTTTGACTTATTTCGGCTAGTTTAACTAAATTCTTTAGGTCGAACCCGAACCGAACGATATCTTTATGTGTCAAGGGTCACGGGCTAAGGTTGCTTCGGGTAATATCTTTTTCCAAATAAAACGCTTTCATCGTTTATAATCGATAAAACAGAATATTTTTTTTCATTCCATGTGATCCTGTAACATTTCCCTTTTGTACTAATATTCAGAGTTTTTCAGCGTTAATTGTAAATGATCTATTTAATGTAATAAAAGCTTAGAATTTGACAGTAAGGACCAAATCTACTATTAAAATTTCAAGGAAATGTCAGTTGTTGTGATTTGTAAAATGAGCTCAGTTAAATTCAAATTTAGGGTCACAAAAAGCCCCCCCCCCCCCCCCCTCACAGGTCTCTTAAGGGCATTGGATTATAAGGTTTCGTCTGGTTGGATTGATACCAGTTTCAAAGTGTGAGGAGAGAAAAAATGTGCTTCGATCAGCCCCGAAAAAAACAAGACAAAAACTCCAAACGTCTTGTCCTCTGACAGCTGTGACCCTTCCATCGCTGCGAGAGCTTAATCACAGCTTTACACTCTCGCTCCGACCCCGAGCGAGGACACCAACCAGCCAACCAGGTTGGGACTGACTCCAGAAATGTAACTTTTTTTTTTTTAGCCCCAGCGTGAAACGGATTACTTTCGACAAATGGCTTCCGCGAGCCACTCCAAGGAGATTTTCAAGTAAGTGGTTGTTTCCGCATCCCCTCGCCAGCTTCAACTTCCTTTTGTCGTCGACTGGAGAGTCGGGCTGTGGCGGCGTGATACGGTGGATCGCAAGAGGGATTCTTCTGGTGTTCTTGTGCAAGGACGTGAGGGCATCGTATCAGGATCAGCCAAGGATGTTGAAAGGCAAAGAAAAAATGAAAATCCATTTTAATGCAGCGACTAGTGCTCAGTTATAGTCGTCTAAAATTACACTTAAGAACATCTAAATATCATATCTTGTGTTCCCGGTGTAGACAGTAGACTGTGTTTCTTGTCTCTGTAGCATGTTAGCTTTTAAGCTCATCCTACAAACAAGCTTGACTTGTTGAAGTTTTTCTTGAACAATTTCTCTTGTCGAGGCTTCAATACAAGATGGACATTACAGACGAGCAGTACCGAGGAATTTGTATCTTTTTAAGTGTCTTTTTTTTCGAGAGAAAGACAACTTAGCTCCTGTCGCTACATTAAAATGAACAAACATTTTTGCCTATAATTCCGAAAAAATAACAGGTTACTCTGAAAGGTGAGTAGAAATTTCAGACGAACTGACTCTTCGACATCTATAGGCTAAACTAAATGAAGTAAATATTTTAAATGAAAGATGCAAAGTTAATTTAATTGATTAAGATGGGCATTTTTTATATCATCAAAAATTTGGATCAAGCTATGCTTTGAATTCAAAAGTCTCTGTTCACAAAGTTCTGCACTCTGATTTCACAGTACTGAGTTAAAAAATGTAGTAAAATGTAATTATTTGTAAGGAATAACAATTTAAAATGGATTAAAAGCAATATAAAATATATATATAAAATGTCCATATTTCTCCAGCGAGCTGATGTGCTTAGCCCTTGTGTTATCTCAGGGTCAAAATGACCCAAAGGCCTGAAATCAAACGTGTTTGTGGTATCCTTTGACCACAAACACCTTTGTTTTTGGGCCTCTGGGTCACCTTGACCCTGAGATAACACAAGGGTTAACACAGAGAACCTTTTAGTTATTAAGCTTTTATTAAGTTGCACCAACTAACTGTTGGAATCCATTGGTCTGGGATGGTTTTCTGCTCTACACTGTGTGGCTGCACGTGATTGGAAGGAGAAGCTAAATGTGATACCCAGTCAGCCGCGGATGCTGACCTTGAAGAAAGTCCTCCTGCCAATAGATCCGCTTCCTGCATCGATTTTTCATTCTCGCGGGTCTGTTATTTGGGTTTGTGCCCTCGCGTTTGTTTCCTGGCCATTGCCAAGGTTAGCAACGGAGATGTTTTTATTTGTATCACCCTCTGCTACATGAGCTTTGTAGTCACTGCTAGAAGGTTCTGTTTCTCATTCTGGCCCTTTCACCGAAACAAAAGTCGAATAAACATCCATGTTAGACGACAGATGAACACCTGAGAATAGTACATATAAGAGGGAAGCTATTTTAAAAGAACCAGAAACAAAACCATTTAAAAACAAATCTTCTTGGATTCCTAATGACACCTTAAGTCAAAATAAATAAAGGTTTGGTGACATATCAATGACAATAACAACATAGATATACTGTCGATCTATATATATTTTCAAAACAAAATGGCTGATGTAGTCAACTTTCGATAATCAATATAAATGAACATTCACCAGATCTACGTTCTCTGCTGTAGGCGGCACCACAATGAACAGCGGGTGTTTTTAGGGACCGTCAAGGCAAGAGAAAGATGGGACAAAGGAAAAGATACTTGAAAAATGTAGAGAAAACACACAAAAGATCAAATACAAAAAAGGTTTTATCCTATTTTATAAATATCTACCTAGAATAGTATTTGTATTTCATGGGACAGGAAATGCACAAACATTACAAATGAATAGTAGGAAATAGAAGGCATGTATAATTAAATATATAATAAAAATAAATACAAAATAAAATCTCTAGTTAGAAACATGATCAGTATTCTAGTTTCACCAACAATCATGTCAAAATTTCAAAACTTATTTCAATTCATTTTGATGACAACAGAAACTTAATTTTTTTTTAGCATTTTTAAAAGTGAAGCAGGTGAAAGACTGAGCTTGAATAATAACCTCTGCCAATAAGGTTCTGGACGGGAAAATAACAGATGATTTTAATTATACTTTAAGAAATAGTTCTTAATACAATTTTTAAAAATACATGTTTATTTTCTCGTTTTTTATTTACCTAAATATATTTAGATTTTCTTTTTAATATTTAATCACGTTTCTCGAGGGACAGGAAATACACAAAAAAAGGCACCTTCAATGAATGGCCTATTTTAAAACTGTTTTTATAAATAGTTTTCACCGGATTATAAGGCGTATAGAATATAATGTACAGTCAAACATTTGACTGGGGTTGCGTTATGCATTAACTAGATAAAGCTGAGCTAAAGGGAATGTCAACAAAACAGTCAGATAAAGTCAAACTTTATTAAGCGTTCTGACAACTCTGTTCACTCCCATGGTAACGATGTTCAAATGATGTTTAAAAAGATTCAAGCAGTAGCGCGTGAGACTGGTGTTGTGAGCAGACAATGAAGTTGAGCGCATGTATGACAGCTAGAGCGCACTTGTATGACATGTTGAACGCACGTGTATGACTTGTTGAGCCCGCAGCAGAGTGACTTTGAGTGTACCACAACCAAGACACACTCGCTCAAAATGGTGGCAGTAATCTTACTCCACAGCCGTCTGCCATGATGATGACACAATGACGTAGTCCCGCCAACGGTGTGTCGGCTCGGTCGGCGCAGAGTCATGAAAGTGTTTGTAAACAAGTCACCCACCAGGTAATGTTCAGATATAAGGCGCTCCGGATTATAAAGTGTACTGTCGTTTTTTTGAGAAGTCTTATAGTGCGGAAAATATGGTATTAAAGAAGCACCGATTCAAAACTGCTCAGACAGACAGTGATATTGAAATTTTCATTTCAAGGCTGCCAGCAGTAAATGTTCCGGATGATCAATAAAATTGATTTGTAAGTTCCAGAGCGGTGCATCGGTGCAGCCGGTGTTACTGAGGGACACGAAGATGAAACAAACACGAGCCTTTATCCGTCTTTGCTCGCATTCCAGCATCCAACAAATCCTTGTGTCGGTGTGCGAAGTGGTGTCTGAGATGAACCAATCACGTCCCAGGAATGATGACCTTCTTCCCTGGACTGTGACCTACCTTTGACCTGAGTCGACAACATCCCCCTCCTCACCGTTGCTCTCGGGGTCTGAGGTCTGTTCTGCGGGACAACAGAAGCAGCCTCGGGCGTGCAGGGCCGAGCTAAGACCAGATCAGAGGCTGCAGCCGTGTGCATGTATCGACCGCGTGAAGATTATATTTGTTGCCGTCAACCTGGCTCGGTCGGTCGCCTGCATGTGTTGTTTGTCTGATCCACGGCACAATATTTCCTTCATTCTTAGATAAACAAAATAGATATTTTCACGATGAATTACTGACCATGTAGTCAGTCAAGTGTTTACTAAAGTGAAGCAGGTGAAATGACAAACTATAATAATTACCACTGCCAACCAAGTAATAGCATCTTTCTCTATTAAATACCGGATGAACTTAAATCAATGACACTTTAATAAAAAGTCTTTAATGAATTAAAAAACAAATCATACACATTTTAAGTTTTAATGCGGTTAGCTGTGGATTTATTTCTCGGTGCCCTCAGGCACAGATTATCTACATTTCATCATTTTTTGGTTTTATTTTTTAGAAAGGAAAGAATAAAAAGGAAGGAATTTTAAGAGGATTTTAACTTTTGTTTAGTTCTGGGAAATGTAAAGATAGATTAGATAGATAGATAGATAGATAGATAGATAGATAGATAGATAGATAGATAGATAGATAGATAGATAGATAGATAGATAGATGGATAGACGTATGGACGTCATACATGTGGTTTATAGATTCTGTTTTTAAATTAATATGTATTTTAAGGTTTAAAAAAAAGGTTTTCCTGCAACTGTAATACATGGTATTTGAAAATATGTTAACGTTTGAAAGAAATGTTTAAATATGGTTTTAAAATACTTGAAGCTTCATGAAACAGTGTTAAGTTGTTTAGAGGTCAGTAGGTGGCGCCATCAGTTTAAAAATGATGTTTCATTAGAACAGTTGATCAAAACAAAGGAAAACAGTGTAGATACCGCCATCTAGTGGACTCTGAAAATAATGACACTGCTTCACGAAGCTTCATTAAACCATCACTTGTAAAATCAGCTACGATTGTTTTTTATTGTCCAGTTAAAATCACTTTTTTTTTTAAACGTCTTCCATATTTAATGTAACCTCTTAAACGTATATTTAAAGCTTTCAAATCCACATTTGAAACAATACTTACAGCTCCTCACTCCCAACATTGCTAATAGCGAGCGTCGCTCCCACAGATTTGGGAATCGTTTGGCTGCGGTCGGAGTTAATGATCCGTGTCGTCGTTACTGAGAAAGAAAAACAGTCAAAACACCGATTGCCGAAGGAGAAAATCAATAGTTTCTACACATGCTCTATTGTAGCCAGAAGCTTCTCATTGACTTACATTTAACCCCTTTATATACCAGGACAGCCATTTATCAAGCCGTGATTGTCAAAGCAGCCGAGCTCAGGATCACACACTGGAACAATGTCTTATTGACTTTCTGTTTCCGTTTATACATCGTGTTGTTGTCAATTTACTCTGGGTTTACTGCTTCAAAGAAGTTTTTTTTTTAAATACTTACCAAGAACAACGTTTCTACTCAATATGTATCCTGGATAAACTTTAACTGTCGCAGTGCATTGTGGGGCAGAGTGATTCGAATGAGACTACTTGGCTTTTTAACAACGTATTTTTTAACCAGACGTCATTGATGGTGAGAACAGATTTGTCTTGAGAAAATAAATCCCAGTGGATATACTGACATCTAGTGGACATATTGTGGTTTGCACAGCTGTTTTTCACTTTTTTTTATTTTTTATGTATTAAAGAATAAAACAAGACATGCTATACTACATGATATGTACACTTACAACAGATTCAAACACCAGAAGGGTCCGCATTATAAAATATAATACTATTTGATAATAATAAAGACACAAAACTAAACCACAGGAAACACGGAGCAATGCAAAGATTACAAGTTTCCCTTATAATTCAGCGAGTAAATCAATGTTTTTTTCAAGTAATCAATTCAATATTTTCAAATTACTTTTTAACTTCTCACATGAAAATAATGTATATTTGTGATGTTTTATTAACATGTTGACTTGTGAGCGTTTGACGATGATAAAGAGATTTTTAAGATCTTCATTATTTTTCATTATTTGTTGATACTATATAGTAGAAATGTCTTGAAATTAAACGCATAATGTATTATTTAAACAACAAATCTCAATCATCACAATATGTGGGTTTAGTTTTAGGGCAAGAAAACGTGTTAAATTCACACAATATAAATATCAATATTATTTAGAGTTGGTGACATGAGAAGGAAGAGAAAGTAGACATGACGATGCATATACAATACTTCTTATAATAATACAATTAAACTGCAATCCATATTGAAGCATAAGTCTTAAGTACACATGTGCACGTTTATTGCAGCTTTTATACATTCATCTATTAATACAGAATTGCGCTTTTCGAACACAAAATATTGACAAAGGCGCTTTACAATAAAACTCACTTATTTACATGACAGCGGTTATACAGGCAGTCACCGGGAGATGGCAGCACCACCACAATAATTTACTTAACATTTTTGCAATATTTTTTATGAGATCTGCTTTATTATTTAATTTAATTCAACTATATTGCTTCTTTTTTCGAATTTATTTTATTAATGGACAGCGCCAGAAAAACATTTTATTTTTTCATGTTTTATATGAATAAGATTATAATAATAATAATGTTTATTACCAAGTAATGTTTTGTAATTTATACAGTATCATTAGGACACACAGTGGTCCCAAGCATGTTAAGAACAGCATATAAGTAATAACAATATAGTAAAATACAATAAAAACATGAATAGAAAGCAAAACAAATGTATGGATCCAGTTAAGAGTTTAAGGCCACATCATATAGGCGGCATACTGTAAAAAGTGTATTTTTAAAGAAGATAATTTATTCAACATCCCCGTTTTAATGATTTTTATTTGTATTCATTTGATTTTTGTTTTGAATCACTTGACTGCAGTAAGACAAAACGCCACCAGAGGGAGCCAGAACTCCGTTTATATAACCTCTCACTCATTAAACCAGGTGAAGGATGTTAACGTTGATTTTAAGGATTAAATCTCTTTTTGCACGCATTAAAAAGAAAATGTTTTAAGATTAATTTTGCTCATCTAAATACAATTAAGTGCGAGTAGAATTGTGTTCATTATTTGTTATTATTGTGTTACCAGTAACTTGGCCCCTGAAGTCCCCAGGACAGCAGTCCTGGGAGCAGAGAGCCAACAATGGGCATGTGAGCCTCAGGAACTCTACATGACCATTCTTGGAGCTCTCGACCGTGGACAGGGGTCAGAGCGACGCGTCGCCCGAGTTTGTTAGCCTTATAAACAAGTGATGCACTGAACCTTCTGACACATTAACCAGAACCAGCTGCAGCCCTTCCAGGTCCTGACACCACGTGACTCTTATTCCAGTCCCTGCGTCTCTGAAGAGTTTGTTGTTTCTCTTCCTGGTCCTCATGTGTGTTTTTTTTTCCTTCTTCTACTGATGGTGCTTTTTAAAAAAATAAAATAAAATGAGGCGTGTTTACAAACTTCAATTCATCCTGGCTACATACTACAGGCAGGCCAGGTCACATGACCATAACAGGAAGTACAAGGCTGCAGAAATAACGGATTAATAAATAAATGAATGAAAAACGCCCCCAAAAAAATCCAAATCTACAAGGAAATCACAAATAAATACACAAAACCTAGAGTTTATGAATCAAATATATATAATTACTAGCATGCACGTAACCTTTATTCTTTTTCTTTAAATGTATCATGTTTAATGTTATTATTTTATAGAACAATACATTTTAAAAGCAAATAGAGGTTGTGTAAGTAAACTGAGATTGTTGTCATTTAATGTGAAATAATGTGTTTGGGTCAAAATTGTTTTAAATAGAAAGTCACACCATGTTTTTTATTAAATTATTTCTTTGGGGTCGAAACCAATAGTTTAGCGAGATCATATGCATGTAAATGTTTTATTTTATTCTATTTTCGAGTAAATGTGCCTACTTTTTAATTCTTGCTCTTTATTTATTTATTTTTTGGGATTTTAATTATGAAACGCTGCCATAGATATATCAGCAAACACAATATTATATAATTAAAAAACTGTTCCCAAGTCCTTTATTTAACTGTACTCCATTTATTATTTAAATATTAAACAATATAAAGCTTATTTTAAGTACTTCCACCCACTTAAACATGATGAAATTGTTTACACAACTTGTATTTTGGGGGGTTTTGATTAAAAAGCTGTGGTTATTAAAAGTGCGATTATTAAATATTTAACCATTAAACAATATTTTCTTTGTCTCAAACTGTATTTCGGTGCTAAATTTTACTCAGAGAAAAGCATCATGGGAAATCCAAAGTGGATCAGGGTGACTTGTGGTGCCTAAGTGAGAGTGGATGAGCCACAAAGAAGTCTTGTGTGTGTGTGTATGTGTGTGTGTGTTGTTGGGGCAGCGGGGTCACAGGTGACTGTCATGTTTAATAAAGATTATCACCACACACCTGCGCCCCCATACTAATTAACCGAACGCATATGCAAATGGGTGAAGGGGGGGATTGAAGGGAAATAAAGGAAAGCAAAAGAGCCGGTGGAGTGGCAGCGAGCGCTTGTTCAGCTGCTGGATTTGATTAGGCTAATGAACGGTCAGCGATGGAAGATCCGAGGCTGGTGAGAGGAAGAGAGATAAATAGATGGGAGGATATTAGGGTGACAGGTGGGAGAGGAAGGAATATTAGAAGGAGAGAGAGAGAGAGAGAGAGATATCACCGAGGGGGGGGGGGCGTAATGGAAACAGGTGGAGGGAAATGAATTGATGATTTGTGCATAAATAACAGTTGAGATGATGCAGATCTAAAGGAGTCAAAAATAGTGTCTCACATGGATGAACACGTACGATCAAATATGAACATGTTTTCACTTTATATATATATATATATATATATATATATATATATATAATCTGAGTATAAAATCTGATTATTTTTTATTTTTTAATTCACATTTATTCATTCATTGTCTACCGCTTTATCCAGGGGTGGCGGGTAGACTGGAGCCTATCCCAGTATCATAGGGCGAGAGGCAGGGGACACCCTGGACAGGACGCCAGTCTCATACCTACGGGACAATTGCCCAAAGTTCTCAATCAACCTCTGTGTGTTTTTGGATGGTGGGAGGAAACCGGAGCGCCCTGAGTAAACCACATGCAACACGGGGAGAACATACATACTCAACACAGAAAGGTTGTCTCGGTCTGGAATCGAACCAGCAACCTTCTTGCTGTGAGGCGATTAAAATGTAAAATCCCGGCAATTACTATTTATATAAACAGTGTAATTTTGTATGTTTTTATAATTTTTTATTTTCAATCAATATTATTATGGTACATTCATTTTTAACATTTGACATTTTGCAGAAATGGTGTTCCAGAAAGACGGCGATATTTTTCAAGTTCTTCCCAAGAGGATTTATATAAAGATATTTATATATTTTAATATACATACGTGAGTTGAAACGCCTTCTCTGCAGACGTACCGTGATGTCAGAGTATTCCCGTCCTCTGATTGGCTGATCAGAGAGCGCTCTAGCTATAGCAACAAACAGAAATACAGCGTACCTTTGTTTATTTACAACCCACAATGGCTGAAGGAGGAGAAGAAATTAGAAAAAGATTTATTTATTATATTTCAAGAAGGACTTTTCAAGAAAAGCTGGACTTTTAGTCCATGAACTACGTTGTGCGTAAATGCAATTTTCCTAAATAATGTTGCACTTTTATGAGGTTATTACACAGATAGCAAACTTTATTGATTCAATGTTGATTTTTAGTCAGATTGGTTATCTTTGGTTGAAGTTGATCAATCAATGTTGATTCAATTACTGTCACCATATAAAAATTGAAAATCTGAGACATCAACATTAGAGATAGATGGTGGGTGTTGGGGAAGAGGCATTTGTGGCGGGAATTCGGACATTTTATCCTAGAGGGAGAGAAACTAGTCCTTTTAACATATATTTATATATAATATTTATTATTATCCTCAAGTACTACCTGGTCATTGTTGTTCTACTCATAACTTGCATGTTACTGTACAGTGAATTCATATTTTCTTAGGTTTAGCTTGATAGCATCACTATTCAATAGCATGTTAGCTTAAACAGCTCATTATTATAGCATCTTGCCTTCATTCTTTTGTTCCACTGAACGGGGATGTGTTGTCAAATAAAACCTTTCATTCTTGCATTTTAGGCTTAAGTGGAAGCTGCTCGGCCGAGTCAGTCAAACAAACTTGGGTAACATTTGGATATGTGTTGTCTAGAGTTGTTGTTGTTATATAGGTTCATTATATTTTGAATAAATGATTTAAGTCTGATGAAAAAGAAATGTAATAATGTATTCCAAGACTTTACGTGTAATTTCATTCTGTGTTTTTAAGGTTCAGCTCTTGAAACACAACAGGGAATGTTCAAAAGAGCTAAGAGGGCAAATTGTTTAAGTTAAATAAGATGTTCAAGAAATGAATTTATGTTCCATAAATGTGAAAAAACATTAAGATGTTACAATGTGTTACTATAGTTATTTAGAATTATTTGTCTAAATACTTAATAAATAACTAAACAAATAATTTACTTTTCATTTTGTCATCATACCACGCAGTAAAACAGCTCTTACGTTTGTGTGTATTTTGTTGTATTATGTTAGCATTGCTCCAAACTTGTGTGTTAGGTAGATGGTAGTGAGATCACTTAGTTATTGACTAGTTTGACTTGCTGCTCCTTTAACTATAACTTGAATAGTGTAAAAAATATATTTTTTAATAACTAATATTCAAAGCACACAGAGGATGGATGAAAATGTTAAAATGGCCTTTATATAATGAAATGTTGTTTTATTGTTAGTATTGAAAGTGAAGTAAAGAGACTGTGTGTCAGGTTTTTTTTCTTCACTAAAGGTATTTATTCTGGCGACACCAGTTATCTGTCTGTGATGCAACAGCTCTTTCTGCTGCCTTTCTGAATAATGGTTTCTTTAAATCGTCAACATGTAACTCTGGAGGGATGATTGACTCCACATGGTTCTCATTCCTGGGAGTCAAAAGAGGCTACTGTGACCAACTCTCAATGTGTTTTAGCTGCTGTTTGAACGCCAGCTGTGGTTGTTTCTCCATGTTTTGTGTTGTCTTTACTAACTTATGCTGCAGGAAGCGTGTACTGTTGCCATGGAAACCACACAGACTCGTAGTCAGAGTGATATTTTCAGTTTGTTCTAATTTTATGATGCTCTAATCATCTTATTGACCTTTAACAGTACACAGTCGGATCTACGTGGTGTATAAATAACCCTAAAGTACTTAGTGAGAGATTTCTGCAAAATGTCAAATGTTAAAAACAAGTAATGACTGAAATTCATGTACCAAAAATATTAATTGAACATGAGCTTCTTGGCAGAGGTCTGCGCTCGCCTACTCCATTTTATTATCGAGCAATTTTGAAAGTCAAGGTTGCTCCACCAACATGGCCGCCCCTTCCCAGAATGATTACCTTTTGCTCTCGTTCATAAATTCCTTTGCATTCCAATCACGCCTTTTTAAATCTCTTCACCGTGATCTGAGCCACGTATTCATACGCACCTTCCCTTAACAAAGCAAATTGTGCTTCATCCGACTCGATGGCCCCAATCTCAGCCAGGGGAGGCAGGCTCGTCACTCACACAGATAAGGGTGAATTAGGGTCTCGCTCTGGGTTTTACATTTCAATTTAGCCTCCGGCTCCAGAGCCATTAGGGCCCTCATCTAAAGCTCGCTCGGCGGAGTTACTCCCCGCCGCCAATTGCAATATTATTTTATTAACTTCCCGGTAAACTGGAACGAATCTGCAACAGATTCATTACCTCACATCACGTTTGTATTCGTGACAGGAAGACCTCGTATTCAAAGGAATGGAAGCGGCGAGCATAATTGAGGACTTCTGAATCACCATCTGCTTGGGTCGGGCGAGGTGGACGTGGTGTGATTGTAATTGCATGTCGATAACGATGGAAAATGACCACTTAGAGGAGAAAAGGACTTTGTTAGACACACTGTTGGAGGAAGAATAGTCAAAGTTTAGCAGTGTACGCTATTTTAAGATTTTAAAGCAACAGTAGGTAACATTTCGAGACATTTATTTAATTATGAATCAATAAGGTGGTGGTGGTCACCCCCCCCCCCCCTCCTCCTATCCTCAATTCTAATCGCTAATGGAAAAACATAAATAACGATTTAATAAATAAAAAAAAAGAGATATTCTTTATTGCAGACCCAAAATAATCTCAGTGTCAAGTACAGGATTTGAACTTTTGACCTTGTGTTCTACTAATGAACTCATATCGTAAGGAGACAAAACAATGTGAATTTACTGTAAATAAAATGTTCTGTGATTTGAAAATCACTCAAAACCCCAAACATGTAATGTAAGTAAGTAAGTAATTTTTATTTGTATAGCGCTTTTCCAGACCAGGGTCACAAAGCGCTTAAACAATCAAAACAATATTCAATAAAGTATATGGATTGTCCCCCAGACTTCCCCCCCAAAAAAGTAGACATGCCCAGGTAAAACTGCATGTATGGTCACTGTATTCTCCAGACACTTTTAACAACAATCTTTAATTTATATTTTTGTACATGGATCATGCCGCCTGGTTCGCCCGTGCCTAGAACCGCCACTGTGGGAGGGCCCAGAATGGAGCCTTGTGGAACCCCACGGTCGACTGAGCTGGGTTGGGGTTGATATCTCTTAAGTTGAACAAACTACCTAACAATACTTAACTAATAATGTTACTGAGAATAAATGCATTTGGAGCTTGGGGAGACAAATGTTTCTATTTTATGTGATCATTGGTTTAATTTTACAAGTGATATTGTTAAATGTTATTCTGTTATTAACTATGATATTAACTACACAATATCTGCACAGAGACTTTTTTTTTAATGTTTAGTGAAGTTAAAATGTGAAACTGGCACAAGAAGAGCATTTATCTCGTTTTAACAACAAATGCATAAAAAGAAACCACTGCAAAATGAAGATTTCACAACATTGCAGTTACCTTGTTTCGACACTAGGGGGTAAGAAACACCATCACAGTACACCACACACATAAGGATTCACTCCCAAAACAAAACAAGTCCAAACATCGATCTAACGTTGGATGCAAGGATGTGGGTGATTGAATTTTATTCCACGTCTAAACTCAAACCTGGAGATTTTGGAAACATTTATGATTATTTGCACTCTCCATTTCCGTACCTATTGTCAGACAGAAAAAAACATTTAAAAACATAATCTTGTAAAAAATGATCTGCTTTGGATTGAAGCTTTACATTTAAAAAAAACATTGACTCGGTAAAAACCTGGATATTTTCACAAACATTCTTCACAAAGACACTTTCAATTGCTCGCTCAACATATTCATGGAGGCTTCACAATAACAAGAAACATGTCGAGTGCAGTCGGACCTTCAGATAAACCTGCCTCTATCAGGAATTTGATGTTTAGCTACAAATGCAGACTTTCAATGAATGCGACCTGAGATCAGAGACTAGTCGAGCTCAGAAAAGCTGATCTTTTTGCTCCACCTGTTTGTTTGGATATAGATATTTAAAAAAATGCTCAGCAAGAACTGTGAATACAAATACAACAATCTCTACTTAAATGTGTTGAATACACTTGAATTGAATACTTGAAGAGGTCATCCAAACAAAAAATATAAATACTCTGATGTCATGCCATGTCAATATGATGTTTTTTGGTTTTTTTTCCCCATATCACTAAATATGGAATTAAAAGAACATGTAAATATATGAGAAATTAATTGCGAAATTAATATTAAATAAAACACTTTTGTACTATTTATTACAATTTTGAAGTTAATTAAATCTCCCTGAATTGTCTTTTGAATAAAAAAAACAAAAACATTACAAATTAATAAGAGGTCAATAATTAAACATTTTTAATAAAATAAAAAAAGTAAAAATAAAATGTTATGACCTGCAAAAAAACATCTCACCAACACACTGAATCAGCAAGAGAGTTGTGACTTGTTACGACAAGATGTTTATGTATTTTAATTTGTGTATGTTTGATTGTATGCAGACGATGTTGTTCTGTACGTGTGTGTCTCCTAGTTTTTAGAGACTTTGTGCCAATGTGCGAGTTTGTGTTCAAGCATTATTTATATGGAACGAAGACTCTCAAACATACATTTTGTTTCTAAAAATAGTTTGTGTTTTTCTCATTTTCACTAGTAAAGAGTCACCAATTCAATTCCAACATATATTAGAATCAGTTTCACGAGACTGTCCTCTCATCTAAGCAGCTGAGTTAGACTCAACGCAACCTGTGAGAATATGACATCTTGCTCTTCTTTTCCTCTCCTGCTCGTCTATTCATGTCTGAGACGATCACGGCTGGACAAGGCAGAGGTTCTGGTGGGTGATCCTCGTGATCCTGAACCCGACATACTGGGGTAAAGGGGGCGGTTTGGTGCCAACACCAAAAAACACCCCCCCTCCCCAAAAAAAAAACAAAAAACCAAGTTGTGTTTGAAAAGAAAGGAACATGTGGAAGTAATCTGGTTGTTTTACTGTCTGGCTCTGCTGGTGAAAGTGTTGGGCCCGGGCTACGAGCGGTCTGGATCGTGTCAGAAGCCGCCAGAGTCAGGTTACTCCGACAGACCCGACAGAAGGAGAGGAAAAAGGTTTCGGGGTCGGATAGGAAGATATGAGCGGTAAACAAGCGAGTGAGGGATGAGGTTTGGAAAAAAGACAGTCGATCCGGAGCCAAACTGACTTTTTTCTCCTGTCCTCGTCAGGACGGTTCTTAGCGTGGACCACTGGAACCAGACGCAGCTGAGAAAACAAATGGCCTTGACTCCGCTCTTCCAATTTTCATCTTTCTTTTTTTTTTTTCCAAGACGATGGGCATTTAATCAAGTAAGGGAGCTAATCAAAGCCAGAGGACGGCTCCTGAACCCGCAACTATCTCCTCCCTAATCCTGCAGCTCTGCTTCTCATTTGCTGCTGACCCGGCGGACCAGACTTGTCCACTGGACCTCGCCACAGGGACACAGTCGGGGGGGTGGGGAGAGAGTTTTCCAAGCTCTATAGCTGTTAAGGAAAGGTTACAGAGTGTTCTTCCATATATGTCCATGTGTGTGTGTGTGTGTGTGTGTGTGTGTGTGTGTGTGTTAATCCATATTCCAAGGCACAGTAAAATGAAATGTCAACAAACCTCTTCAACTGCAGTGTATAAAACATGAAGAGGCCGAGATGAATGGACTCCTGGAATGAGGGAGTGAAGGAGAGAAGTGAAGAGGGGAGAGACGGAGAGGATGTTGGAGGCGAGCGGGGTCACGGGGTTGAGGTGATAAGTCGCCTGCTGGCGAATTAATAGGGAGCAGATGGAGCTACCTATGCTTAATGTAGGGGAGTGGAGGCAGGAGAAGGGATTCATCAGGCGGCGGCGACGGTTGGTGGGCCGGCTCCTCCACCTGAAGGAGGATTTAGAGCCGTCCTGACTCAGGGTGACCCGGGAAGCGTCGCCCCGAAAATCAGAAATTATCATTTGTTATTGTGTTTTTAAGGCGCTTCGGGGCCATGACTCATTTGGGTGAGATCCAGTGTTTAAGAAGGAAACGTATTTAAACCCATTTTTTCAAATCACCCTGTTAATATTTCATTCTTTTGACTGTTCGTGGAGCACCTTCATCACCCCGTAACATATACATTTAAGACATTTTATATTGATTAATTTCACCTCATATATTGGATTTTATGAATTTATATTCTTCAGAATTATTAAATTAGTTATTTGCTAAGCTTGCAATCTTAGAAAGATTAAATTACGATTTAACTACATGACAATTAAAGCTCCTTCTTGTATTTCCTATAAATAAACAATGGTGCTGTTGGAATTAAAAAATCTTCAGAAGACACACATGTACTTGACATGGAGAAAAACAAAACAAAAAACATCTCTTTTTTTGTGCAATGCTTTAGCAAGGTTTAATAAACCTAACATAACAAAAATAAATAAATAAATCAGACAATATTATGCAATAACTTGCTTAGCAAAGAGATGTTACTGGTTGCTTGTAAAACTGTGGGACAGGAATCGTTATTTTTATAAATTATTATTGTTTTTTTGTAAATATTAGGTGACATTTTGTTTAAAATATTTGAGTTTTACTGAATATATCCGGTACTAATTCTACGAAGGAATTCTCAGGCATTCCGGAAAATAGAAAGATCAGTCACAACAAGCAACTTAATGTGTTTTACATTTTAAACAGCTCACAAAAAGAGAAAAAAAGGAAATGTCATCGTTATTTTCATTCAGATGATAAATATAACACATATTGTCTAATGGAACAATAGCTTGTGGCAAAACCTCTAGAAAATACTGAGCTATAGAGCAGAAGTGATCACTGGAAAAGCCCTGTACAAATAACAATTACTTACTTACTTACTTACAATCCTACCACCTGGATTCTCTCGCAGATCGAAGTCAAGTCTTTTCCGCTTGCAAAAAGTAGTCCTCACCAAAACTGCATCAGAATTGATTCATCGCCTCACAGCTCCGCTCCAACCATCAACATTAGCCCGATCTATCACCGCTCCTTTTCTTCATTTCACTTAGTGACACTTGAATTATTGGATGTTGAAAGTCAATGAACTATGGATGCAAATTCCAGGGCACTTGGCGCATGCTAAACTAGCTGAAAAAAAAAACAAAGCGCCTTCCAAAACCAGTTTGACATTGCAAGTCTCTGAAGAAGATGTTGCAGGATCAAGTGGCGTTTTAAAACAATCTTTTAACCATTAGCATCTTTTACCTAGCTTCCCTTTTTTGAACGCCGGGGGAACAGTGTCGGCCTTGCACTCGTGGTGGCGGCGGTTTTGTGTAGAAGAACACCAGATGATCTCCGCAAATGCCAAAGTCGCCCAATTAGCCACGACACTTTTCATGAAACTTAACAAAGGTCGAGTCAGGCTTGAAATACGACCCCCCCGTCACACACCGGAGATGACCTGGCGACCACTTTTGAGGTCCATTTGAAACCGAGGTCACCTTGACGGCACTTGTTAATACTAAGGATTATCTCAGGCTACGATCGTCGCGCCTCTAATTGGTCAGTGAAAAGATAATGTTCACATGGTATTTAAGATTCTGGGCTTAATTAAAAGCTGCTTCTTTGCCGCTTCACAGACAACAAACAACAAGTTTTTATGTCCTTACACATTACCGGATTAACATTGTCGAGAGGGAGCTGTTAATGTCGCCTCATCTTTATGGTTCTTGCCAGATAATGACCAAAAGGTCTGTTTCAAAAACATCCCTTTATGCATTTAACCGTCACCTGTGGGGTTTCAGCAGATTTAGCTCAATATTACACACAACTTTTCATGGTTACATGTGTGTCTAGAGAGACTTGTCCAACCTGTAGAGGCAGTTTCTAATAACAGAATTATATACTTTATCTTCAACACTTTTTCAGAAGAATGAGGGGCAGCTAAAGTTTGGAGATTAAGTTCAGCGTATATGTCGAGACGGTCTTGAACGAAAATCTTCCATTGTGCACAGAATTCAACACCTGAGATAAATGTATTACCAACTTTACTGTTACTAACATTGTTCCTGGATCAGAGCAGCATTCCATGAGAAGTTTCCATCAAATAAGGTCTGAATTAGCGGATCTGTTGTGAGGAGTCCCTCAAGGTTCTGTTTTGTGTCCTTTATTATTTTTGCTGTACTTGGGTAAAATCATCAGAGATTTCCTGATGTTTCTTACCACATTTTTGCTGATGACATCCAGCTCTACTGCTCTTTTGATCCAACTGAGCCCCAGAGGCTGAACAGCTTAGTTAATTGTTTGCTAGAAATCAAACAATGGCTGCGTGAAAACACTTTTAAGCTAAATGTGGACAAAACTGAAACTCTGGTAATTGCGCCTGACGATAAGGTTCCAGGGTTGAGTCAGTACTTGGGTGACTTAGGTCAGTCTGTCTGAGCCTGAGAAACCTGGGTGTTGTATTTGACAAAGACATGTCTCTAGTTGAACACTGTAAAAAAAACTGACCAGAAACTGTTTCCTTCAACTGAGAAAAACCTCTAAACTTAGGAAAATTATGTCACGACACGATCTCGAGTTTATAAACCATGGTTTTGTATCTTCTCGGTTAGACTAATGTAACAGTTTATTTTTGTGTCTAAACAAGAAGAAGCTGTCTCGCCTGCAGTTAATACGAAACTCTGCTGTAAGAATTCTGACCCACTCTAGTAGAAGAACTCACATTTCTCCAAACCTTAAAACTCTGCATTGGCTGTCAGGATAAATTTTAAAATCCTGGTTCTTACTTTCAGATCTATTCATGGTCAGACTCCTCCTTACATCAGTGATCTGATCCAGACTTATACCCCAGCTCGGGCTCTGAGGTCTGTGGATCAGAATCTACTGATGGTTCCACGCACACGGTTCAGGACCAGAGAAACTTCGAGGGGAATGGCCTCCAGCGCTGCATTTGTGGGTCACCTGGACTGTAAAGTTGAGGTGGTCTCAGACTACAATTCCCAGAATTCAATAGCAAAAGCAAAATGGCGGTGTCACTGATTGGGAGCACCTGTGAAGGCTGAGATCCAGCCATTCAGTAAAGAAAATCTTCAGAGATGAGACCAAGTTCACTCAGATTCACTCCAAAGACGCCAATGGTTGGTAAAGTATTTTGTTCATTCTTAGCTTTGATTTGGTTAAAGTCGTAGTTGATTTATTTATAGGTTGGATTTGTGAACAAATTGCAGCATTAACTTGATTTGGGTTTGAATGGGTTTCTGCTCAAACAGTGTTAATATTTGAGTTTGTGAAATTTAGAGTTAAATATTAGTTGAATGTCTTAAATGAATTGGACAAATGCAAGTGTTTAAATTAGAATTGGTAACCTTTGTTTCTATCTTTTAAAGGTTATCAACCTAATTTACTGATGGACCAACCAACATACAAGAAAGTAATAATGTGCTTGAGTCAGAGATTTGAGTTTTCCTCGTGTCCTTTAGATGTCGAATAAGGAAAATAACTTAATTTTGAGATAACTCAAGGGTTTTCAAAACTTTCCGGTTTTGTCTCCCCAGGAAACTTAGAGGTCAAGTCACTGTAGTTGATGGAAATGAAAGCAACTGCCATCTCAAACCGTAAGTAAACATAAAGAAAAATGAGGGTACAACAAAATTAAGTTAAAATCATTTTAGTGATCTCTGAGTATTTCTAGTATTTAAGGTAAGGTAAAACTTTATTGTGTGTATTTTAGATTAATTAAAATAAAAGTGCAAACGATGGGAGGACAAATGTTTTTTTTAATTTTTCAATTAGAAAATTCTTTCTATTTTGTTTATATTTCTTTTTTTTTATTATTCTATACTGTCACCACAATCAAATCCTGAGTTGTGTTTACAACATTGTGTATAAAGGTTATTCTGATTCTGAAACTGTATTCCAAAACTGCAGATTTTCTTCAGGAAGACAGTAGGGACGCCATGAACTATGAATCTCCAAGCTGAGTCCTCTTTTACTTTATTATTCTAAAATGTTCTTTTTTAAACAAAAACCTTCCACGTCAGAAATCACTTGACTTATAATGGCTTCTCCGAGTTATGAAGAAGCTTCAAAGGTGGCATGAAAGTAAGTCACGGGTTATCTTGTTGTTCTAGCCTCATCAATTTGGCAAAGGCAACGTGCTCAGGTAATCTCCGGCGCTGGAGGTCGGTGGTCTTGGGGAGATGCTGCTGTGAAGCAGACCTTCCTTAATGTCTCTATTGCCTGCACCTGACCCCACTATCCTGTCGTGGCCAAATTTAGTTTGGATCCACGCCACTACGGGAGAGTCGACAGACCCATTAATCAGCAGGAGTCTCCCCCCTGCTCATCCTGCGGGTCAGCGAGGGAGCAGAACACATGAGCCTCGCAAGTGCACACACACGTGTTCGTGGACGCCGTGCAAAAACACAAAATCTTAGGGTTTTCTTTCAAACTACTAAACTTGAATATGAAAAAATGTAGTATTCTAGAGTGAATACAAATGAAGTTTTAAATCAGACACCTTAAGGTTGATGCTGTTTGATTCAAGTCATTGGTCATAAACTTAGTTTCTATTTAAATCGCATCAAATCCGGCTGCGGATTTTAAACGTATTTCCCGATAACCAATCTGGATGTATAAGTTCAAAGCGTTACTTTGCATGTTTTATTTCGTAAATTGTACTTTTAGAGACAGATTTTATGAATGATCCAACTTTATAGGATTGAAAAGATACTGGAAAAAATGACAACTCAACTCTATTTTAGTGATGCGACCTTGCAGGGAGGTTCCGTGAATCTGAAGACCTGTGCTGTGTCTCAAATCGCTTACTTCTCTTAGTATACTAGAAGTTAGTATGCATCAGGATAGTGTATGTACTAACTAGTACGCAGATTATCAACAGATGGTGCGTCTCAAATCAAACACTGCTGCTACACACTAACCGGAAATGACTCGAAAGCTTCTTCTTCTACTTCTATTTAACGATGGTTGCAACCAGCTGTTGGAACGCTATCGCCACCTGCTGGCAGCACGTTTTGCAAGTTTGGAAAAAGAAATAAAGAAAAAATATGAGAATCTAAATATTCGGGAGATGTTTAAGCTGGTATCAGCACCCAAGACGTGTCATCTTTCTGCTGCTGAAAATGCACCTGTAAGTATATGTGTGTGTGTGTGTGTGTGTTTATATATATATATATATATATATATATATATATAATGACGTAACTTCCGTTTAAAACTTCTTTAAGATGGCGGCTGTTTAGGGTGGTAAGTGTCCATCAAACCATACTCAGTTTTGTGGGTGTTTTAGTACGCCAATTTAGTGTGCATGGCGCACTAAATTTCGCATACTAAGAATAACACTAAAAATACTAACTTCTAGTACGCTAGTATGCGATTTGAGACACCGCACTGGACTTGGCATGAGTCCTATGATTATTATGGTCGAACTATATTTCCCACACAACAAACACGGTTTCATAACGCAACCGGATTTGATCTCATTTATTTTTCACGTATTGGCCACTTAGTCCTTCAAACCTCACTACTAATTTACATTTGGTTAACCATAGTAGTCCAAAAAATACTTCACGTATATAACAAGTACATTGATATTATATGTTATAGTGTACTTTGGGTATACTTTTGGTAACTAAAAAAAGAGTCTATGCCTTAATAGGTAGTATCGTATATACTTCTGTGAACTTTATATCACATTAATATGTTTAATTACTCTCCAAGTTAATATACCTTATTAAATGATAAATTGAATGTCAAGTTTACTTATTTTTGCTGAGGGAGCTCTTGAAACAAATGCATTCAGATATTTGCAATGAAATGGAGTCAAAGAATAACAAAAGGTAACGTCATTCCGTTTTTGAGTGGCTGTACATTTCTTAATTAATATTTATAATTCATTCTTTTTACTTTAAAAATCCTCTGGGAGAAACTACTAATAAACCTATATAAAGAAAGACAATTTTAGAAGTTATACTTAACATACCTTAACTTTAATAAACTTAATTGGCTTAATATATCACACAGGAACATGTGTGTGTATCTTTATTTATATATACATCCCATGTTCACATATAAATCAACAAAAATGTAAATCCATATGAATGTATTTTGTTTTTAAATGTGCTAAAAACGAAAGAAAATAATTGCCAGAATCTTATAATTTGTGTCTTCTTACGTTTGCTTAACCCTTTTTTTTTATCTCATGGAGGCAACACAAGGGTTACTACAAGCACATTTGTTTTCGGGCCTTTGGGTCACCTTGACCCTAATATAAAGGGTTAACGAATGATTACAGCAGTGGTCCCCAACCTTTTCCAACTCAGGGCCCACTTTTAAGTCTCAAAAACCTTTGAGGCCGACCTCCAACCCCATACATACGAAGGCATTATAATACGTTCTCATTTCCTTGTCACATGTATAATACTTGAAGGAAAAACAATATAATGAGAAGAATATTTGAAAATGTTTAAACTTAACAAGTTTTAACATTTAAAACTATGTGTATTTTTATTCTTCGTTACGTTTGAGACCGCCATCTAGTGGACTCTGAAAATATTGACACTGCTTCATCAGACCATCACCAGAGACAACAAGAAGGACTAAGATTTCTACGATCCTTAAAACTCTTCACTGGCTTCCAGTTTCTTTCAGGATCAACTTTAAAATTCTGGTTCTTACTTTCAGATCTATTCATGGTCAGGCTTCTCCTTACATCACTGATCTGATCCAGCCTTACACCCCAGCTCGGGCTCTGAGGTCTGTGGATCAGAATCTACTTATGGTTCCTCGCACACGGTTCAGGACCAGAGGAGAGAAATCTTTTCAGGCTGTTGCTCCTAAGCTTTGGAACGATCTTCCTCTCTCTTTGTGCTTGATGGATCTACTGACTCTTTCAAGAAACATCTTAAGACCTTTTTATTTGTTCAGGCTTTTCCTTGATTTTCTGGAACTCCTGTTGTGTTATCAGTTTTATGTTGATCTTTAAAATATATATTTTATTGAGTATTGTTTTGATTGTTTAAGTGCTTTGTGACCCTGGTCTGGAAAAGCGCTATATTAATAAAAATTACTTACTTACTAAGGGGAACGGTGTGTATATATAGGAAATATCAAACTGTATTACAAGAATACCCGGGACACACAAAACGTACCAAAAATGGCATCATAACAATTTGTTCTGTAACTTTTTTCGTGATTAACGTGTTCATATACTTTCTCTTTAACGTGTGTTTAGATATTTGTGCATTGTACTTCAGGGGTATCAACGGTTTCTCTCGGGCCAATCCGCTCTCAATAAATGAGCACCAAAGCATTGGCACCAGCAGTATGTTTCCACCGGGCACCATCCTCCGAGTCGGGAACGACGCCAGAGAGAGACGGAGAACGTGTCTGATCGCCAGTAAACATTTATATGCGGTGTCACTGGTGTTCTTACCCGTCTAATGTGAGGCTCTGCAGGGAGATGAATGGTTGTACTGGGATAGATTAATGAGGGTTACCAAAGTCCCCAGATGTTTCCGTGGTAATTACTGGCATTTGTTTATCAGGAAAACAAGTCACATCAAGAGCAAAGCATTCATTATAATTTTTCATAATCTTAATAATTCAAGTATAGCGGCTTCATTTTGTTTCCAATTTATCATGCTAATGTTGTGAATAAATCTGCATATTGTTAACACTGTCTGATGGTTCTACCTTTAATGAAGCGAGAGGGTTGAATTAATGCATGCTGATGCGGGTCGTCCACCACCGGCCAAACGCAGCCAAAGTTCAAACAATCTAACAACCAGGTACTTTGTTTTCATCGGTCTGCAGACATGCAGATATAAATAATTAGCCCTTTGACCTCCGTGTTTACATTTTTATCAGGGCTCGATGGTTTAAGTAAAGAGAAATTAATGTGTAGCACACGTTTCATTTGCATCATCCATCCAATATTTCCTAATTAAAGGGGATGGCAGGTCCGTTAAACACGGAGCGTTCGACATATTGTACGTACACAGAACGTATTGTAACTACAACCAGATTAACTGCGGACAAATGTCTGTAGCATTTTTATTAACAGAAAAACTCTATCTTAGAAGATGATCCTAAAAGTGAAAACGATCACCTGGAACTATTGGGTAAACAAATTTCCATTATTGAAGGAAACGTGGATAATAATACAGGGAACCGATTTTTTTTTTTGTTTGGCAATGGACCAGTTCACCATCTGCACCTTGTGGTCCCTTATGATCACTACTTATCATTTGGATAAAAAATGTCAATGTCTTACATTAAGCTATTAAACTATAATAAATTCATTCATTACATTCCTGCTGCTTAATGATCAACTAATGTGTTGATTTAAGTGTCTTGAATAGATGTTGGAATTTATTGTATTTATCAGTATTAACTCTTTGAACAAAACTCTTTTCATTGAAATATTTTACATTAGAAAAGGAACTGAAGCCCTGCCCACTGAAAACTCTGTTTTTCTGGAGATTAAAACGTATTTATCATAACCACGCCCACTCTGTTGCGATTGGTCAAACATCGAGTTTTGTCACTGCACGTCATGAATCCAGGAAGTCTCCACTTCCAAAGAACGTTGTATAAACAAAGTAATGTGTTCAAATCATGGTCATGATGAGGGACTTGGTGCATCTTGAAGTCTTCAACATTTGAAACACGTGAGTGAGTCAGTAGAGTTGAAGTTTTTAAATGGGTTGCCCTTTAAAGAAGAATCTTCTACATCTAGACGAGGGGTCACCAACGTGGTCGCCCACAGACGCCAAAGAAGGAACCCTTGAGCCTGTTCAAAATATATTTTTCATACATCTTGTTTGATTTTGTGTTTACTTTCTTTGCCTCATTGGAGGAGCAATCATGTGTGTATTAGAGGAATATCATTTATCGCCCATAATAATATATATTAAGTTCTTTCAAGTGTGTCTTGGAGTTATGGGAGTGATGTGCTTGTGAAGCTTCATGAGACAGTGTCGTGTTGTTTAGAGGTCAGTAGGTGGCGCCATCAGTTTAAAAAGGCTCAAACTCTTCTTCTCTGATCTGCCATTTTGTCTTTTCACCATTTTTAGATCCTATAGATCAATCTACTTTTCTGAATGCCAAGAAAATGGGCTCACCTGGAAATATAAAAAGTGATTGGTGTTAACGCTAAAGATATCGCCTCAAACACTAATCTAGTTTTTCTAACGGTACCTATACAAAAATCACACTTTAATAAAGCAATTTCCGAGAGGTACTATTTTGAGCTGAAGCGAATCGTATGGTGATGAGGGCTCATGATGACTGGAGAAGACTGAAGGTGTGTCACTGAAGTCATTCTAGAATAAAGGTTTGGAAAGATGAATGACGCTTTCCGAGTGACGATGTTGAGGCAGCGCTAGCACAGAGCTCACCATGAGGTCACGGTCGTGTTGCTGGCGCTCATCGCGCTTCAGGATTAGACGTCGGACTGGACATTGTCGCATCCATTTTGTCTTGCCCCAGTTCCTTCGCATGAAATCAATAGAAAATCAAAATCCGAGGGTTTGCTGCTGGAGGTCAGTCCACACTGCGGTCTAAATATTTCATCCGGGACTCACGTCAGAGGCTTTTAAAGATGTGTGCTGGACCATGCTTACCTTGCTCTGCCCTCGGAAAGTGACAGGGCTGGTGTTTTAGTCCACTTCAGGACCAGGTTAAATCAATTAAAATATATTATTCATACGGCTGCACGGTGACCTCACGGAAAGCGCCATAATTCCACGATAAAGAAGGCAACAAAAAATAGCCACTTCACTTTGGCGAAATGAAAAAAAAGAAAATATCCAGCAACTCTCGAAGCTAATCGTTAGCTACGGTCGTTGCTATAAGATCCAGGAAGGAATAGAGAACAGATTAATGATTTATCGGGAGGAACATTGTCAGCACATTTTGTCGAACTATATATAAACACAGACTTCTACTGGACGAGGTCTTAACCGCCAACATCCGAGCTCAACTTCATAAGAAATATTTTCCTTATACGAAAATGATTTTTCTTTGTTTGCAGTTCAGGATGGCGTAGTTTGAGGGGTACGATAAGCACAGAGGAGTCGGACTGAGTCGTTAGGACCGACTCGTATATAATCGTCCCCATCTCTCCATCTGCTTTCTTTTCCGCTTACAATCTCTCCGTCTCACATTGCTTCTCACTTGCAGATGAAAGGAACTTCTCTGGCAGCGTGGAGAATGAAAATAATAGAGGAGCTGATAAAAAAAAAAAACGGAAGTCGGGGGGAAAGGAAAATTGATTCCAGAGTATTCTTCACGTTAGTCCGCTTCCTTTTACTGACCCACCAATTTTAGCAAACAGGCTTTTTCATAAAGTACATTTTGACAGGCATAGTCTCGAAGAAAAATCAAGGGTTGTCTGTATTTTCCAACATTCTATGGAGGAGATAAAACTTAAAGATCACCTGAAATTCCAACCTCACTCATTTTCTACTCGCCCTCATGTCGACTAAGAGTTATTTTCAGAGCAATCGGTTCCTTTTTTAGAGTTATAGGCAAAAATGTTTGTTCATTTTAATGTAGCAACTGGAGCTCAGGTTTATCTTCGTCCAAAAAGACGCTTAAAAACATCTAAATACCTCCATACTGCTCGTCTGTAACATCCCTCTTGTATTGAAGCCTCGACATGAAGAATTGTTCTGGACAAACTAAAGTATATAAATTTAATTTTGATTGTAGCGGAGGTTATCAGTCTCTCAGTTCCTGCCTGGAGTCTTTCTCATTCAAACTCATTGCAAGTGTCAGTGTACAAGATTTAGGATGCTAGCCTAGCAGTGTCCGCTAAAAACAAGCTTAAAATATAGCCTTGTTCAATTTTTTCAGGAACAATTTGTTTAGTCGAGGCTTCAATATAAAAAAAACCACATGAGTAGTATGGAGGTATTTGGATGTTTTTAAGTGTCTTTTTGGACGAAGATGAAGAACTTGACAACTGAGCTACAGTCGCTACATTAAAATGAACACACATTTTTGTCTATAACTCTAAAAAGGAACAGATTATTCTGAAAATAATCCCAACCCCTAGTTGACATGAGGGTGAGTAGAAAATCATTACTAATTGCATTACTGTGTGTAAACAGTATTTGGGATCAATCGTCAATAATCACATATACCGAGGTGAGGAAGGAAATGAACGTCATTATGACAGTGAAAATAAAATGTAATGAACCCCCAAAAACGGTTTGTTGAATACCTGGAATGTTTTATTTTTAGACTAACGAGATGGTCTCATATAGAGTTTGTGTTCTTAGTTTAATTTGTTTAAAGCTTTATTTTTGATTAAACTTGACAATAACAAGTGCTAATAACCAATAGAAGATAACACTTATTTCTGTGCTGCCAGGTTAAAAATGACTCACGGACCAATGATCCATGAGACTGAACAGCTGGGCTGTCAGATGGAACAATGAAATTGGAAAAAGAACATCATCTCAATTTGTTTTACTTTCCATGCCGTTGTAAATTCACAAAACAGAAACAAGTTAAATTAAAGCAGCATAGCTACTCTCACACACATCAGGGCCAACAGATGCTTACAGTATGTGGTGTTTCAGAGTTTTAGAATTATTGTGATATTAGAGATGTTAGGAAAAATGAATGAACAACTGCTCATCATAACAATGTCTGATAATTAATGCAAGCTAAAGAAACTGATTTTGTTATTCAGGATGTCGTTATTGATGACTTTTGTTAGACTTTTGTTTTAACTGAGGAACGTGCAACACAACTACTGACCCAGGTTAAAACACAAACCTGTTTTTCACATTAATATTAACGAAAGGGGTATAAAGTAGTGATGATGAAGCTTCATGAAACAGTGTCATGTTGTTTAGAGGTCAGTAGGTGGCGCCATCAGTTTAAAAATGATGTTTCATTAGTCTACTAGTCATCTACTTTGTACATGAGGCCCCTGGAAAAAAAACCTTTTTCTTCAACTTGAAAAAAGTCTCTCCTGATAGTTCCATTTGGAAATAATTTTTTAACTATTTAAATGAAAGCAGTTTTAAGTTTTCATGCATCATATAAATTCTTGTTTGAATTTCTTGGGTCTTAGTGAAATACCCGCAATCTTTGGTTTAGCCCTAAGGAGTAGTGATGGGCTGCTGAAGCTTCATGAAACAGTGTCATGTGGTTTAGAGGTCAGTAGGTGGCGCCATCAGTTTGAAAATGATTCATTGGAACAGTTGTTCATCACAAAGGAAAATAGTGCTGAGACCACCATCTAGTGGACTCTGAAAATAATTACACTGTTTCATGAAGCTTCATCAGACCATCACTAGTAAAAAGATGGAGAAAACCTTTTTTTTAATTTTCCAAAATGATTGTAAAACTTTCAGATTTTTCGAGAGAAAATATAGTACCGTATTTTCCGCACTATAAGGCGCACATAAAAGCCTTTAATTTTCTCAAAAAACGACCTTATAATCAGGAGCGCCTTATATATGACCATTACCTAGTGGGTGACTTCTTTACAAACACTTTCATAACTCTGAGCCGACACACCATGGGAGGAATTACGACGCACATCACATCATGGCGGACGGCTGTGGAGTGAGATTACTGCCACCCGTTTGAGCGAGTGGTTCTTGGTTGTTGTACACTCACGCAATCCCTCTGCTGCACGCTCAACCAGTCATACACGTGCGTTCAACATGTCATAGACGTGCGCTCTAGCTGTCATACACGCGCTCAACTTCTCAGCTTTGCGATCAACATTTGTCTGCGCACAACACCAGTCTCACGCGCTGCTGCTCGAAGCCTTTTAAACATCATTTGAACATCGTTACCATGGGAGTGAACGGAGTTGTCAGAACGCTTAATAAAGTTTGACTTTATCTGACTGTTTTGTTGACATTCCCTTTAGCACAGCTTTGACTGGGGTTGCGTTATGCATCCACTAGATACACGCTTGACTGTATCTTTTATTCTATGCGCCTTATAATCCGGTCACCCTATGTATGTAAACAGTTCTAAAATAGGCCATTCATTGAAGATGCGCCCTAAAACCCGTTGCGCCTAATAGTGCAGAAAATACGGTAGGTTTTTTTTATTTTATTTGGAAAAGCAAAACATTATTATTAATCATGACCATGGATTATTTTTGTAATTTGGAAAGTTGGAATTCAAGTAAAAAGAAAGAGTGTCGGGTATAGATAGATAGACTTTATTAATCCCTCTGGAGATCTCCTGATGTCGGATTAAAGACACCGTGAGTCAGACTGCCTTCTTTAACAGCGACTCTCGCTCACTCCAGCAGAGTAAGCATATTGTTTCTATCTAATTGACACTAAGCCTATGGCTATTACCGTGTCAACACTGGATTACTGTAGCCTTTGAGCCAGTGGAGTGGTTGACTTGGCCCACATTCAGCCCTTGTTTTCCTTTCCAGTCTGTCGTCGTGTGCTGCCGCCGCCGCCGCTGCACCCACGTACGCTCGCAACCACCGACTGCGCTCAGATGGAGACGCACACCGACACGTGGAAACACTCTCTTCGTCTTCCTGGACATGTCGCTCTCACATCTCCTCACACTTTCGTCGAAACGTTCCAAAGCCACAGAAGTGATTACGACCAGGGGCTACGCCGATTGGTCGAACCCCAGGCCGAGGAGGAAGGGGGGGGGTTTGTGATTGGCCGGGCCGGTGCTGACTGAGGGTAATTAGCAGACGCTACCTATTAACAAACACAGATTAAACATGAACCCACATGGCAGACTGCCAGCGGTATAGCCAGAGAAGGTATGTGCGTGGAAGGTTTAAATCCCTAAACCAATTTTGGCCATTTCTGCTTTCAAACAATATCCTATAATTGTCTGAAAACCTGAGCTAAGTGCGAAACCAAAAGCTGTAACGAGATACAACGATGATACCAGTCGGAGGGAAAAAAAATGCTGGTATAAAAAGTCTTTATCTAATCTTCTTTTACAATTCTGTGTGTACGAGTATGCCCGGGGGTCTCTGTGAGTATTTATAAGCCTCATCTCCTTCGCGCCCGCTGGTCAATTTTGGCATTTGAAGAGAAGGACTGTACATTCCCCAACGGTTCCTTTTTGCTTCCAGCTCTGAATTAGAGATGAAGCTCGATATGTGGAAATGAGTTTAAACAGCAGCCGTATCTGTGTTTCTCTCTTTCCCTGGCGTTCCACCCATCAGAGCGGCTTCATCCGCCCTGCTGTGTTCGCTTAATGAAAGATAAGAAGGGTCCTCCACCACTGACACTGAGCCACGGACCCTCAGAGGACCGAGCTAATCTGCTTGGCTCCTAATAGGGGCCACTTTGTGTCTGCCGAGGATCATTTCATATCAAACAAATTGTGTCCTCTGAAACCCATTACATTTTGGGCCCCTTTGGTGATGCTTCGCCCTTAGCCCAGACATGGAGGACGACTCTTTAGATACACCAGGATGCTCTCTTATTAAGTATTCATTCATCATGTATTCTTTTTTTTTTAATTTTTCAGTGCTGCAGCTGAAGGTTTTACTAATAAAATGCTCCGGGGACGGATGTGGACTCAACATGTTTCATTCTATCAAGAGATCGGACCATTTTAGTGAAGACAAACACTGCTAACAGTTAAGTTTTGCTCCAAGTTTACTTCAATCTCCCAATGTCTGTTGAACTATGACCATAATTCCATCACATTTTAGAGAAAGAAAAGAAAGCGGGTTATGCGACCATTTAGTTCTTTGTCCTAGTCTTAAGGAAATGACTCAAGACACTAGAATATAAATCTTTTGAAGGATTTGTCAGTTTGTGTATATATATCTGCGGCGGTGTGTGTTATGTAAGAAAGTGTTCGGAATGCTACTTCTATAATGAATAGAAAGCTTTAAAAAAAAATGTTAGTTCACCCATCAAATTACACTTGTTACAGACGAGCACAATGGTGGCATATGGATGTTTTCAAGTGTCTTTTGGATGGAGATGAAGACAACTGAGCTCCTGTCGCTACATTAAAATGAACAAACATTTTTGTCTGTAACTCTAAAAAGAAACCGCTTGCTCTCAATCCCAACATGGCATGAGGTTGAGTAGAAAATGAGTAAAAATGTAATTTTGGGTGAACTATTACTATACATTGTATTCATAAAAATCAATGTAAGATACATGTTAATCAAAAGGCTTGGTGGAGGTCAAAATTAAGGTCAAAGGTCGGCTTTTACTTTACACCTAGACTGCGGTCATTCCAGTTTAAGGTAAGTATGGCAGTCGAAATGTCCTCACTTGGACAAAATGGCCGTGATAGTTTCTTAAAGCAGCACCACAGTCTGGCGTTTTAATTATATGTTCTAAGGTGATTTGTACTGATGGACTGATGAAGCTTCATGAAGCATTGTCATTATTTTCAGAGTCCACTAGATGGCGGTCTCTGTACAATTATCCTTTGTTTTGAACAACTGTTCTAATGAAACATCTCATTATTTTTAAACTGATGGCGCCACCTACTGACCTCTAAACAACATGACACTGTTACATGAAGCTTCACAAGCCTACAACCAATGATTGTTTCATTTTCAACGATCATGACTTTCCCTGGGCCAACCCGACCAGGACCCATTAGACCACCCGACTGCTTTACAACAGTGTGTCCTGTACAGCAGTTGCATTCATTTACATCATTTTTGAAGCTTTCACAGCACAAGAAAAAAAACAACCTGAAGCATTACTTACCCAGGGTGCATTGCTGACTAGGTAGGGGTCGCAAACTTTTTTTTCCTACCAGGAACTGGTTCAATGTGGGTTTTATTGTTAAAGACAAAATAATGTTTTAATAATTAGGTTATTACAGGTTAGGTTAAAGCAATGGTTCACCCAAAATAGAACTTACTAATTTTCTACTCGCCCTCATGTTGACTAAGGGTCGCGATTATTTTCAGAGTAATCTGTTAGTTTTCAGAGTTATAGGCAAAAACGCAAATCAATTTTAATGAAATGACTGAAGCTCAAATGTCTTCATCTTCGTCCAAAAAGGCACTTAAAAAGTACCTCCATATTGCTCGTCTGTAACGTGATCTTGTATTGAAGCCTCGACAACAGTATATTCTATTTTAAGTTTTGTTTGTCATTTTGGGTGAACTAACCCAGAAGACAACACAAGGGATACCACAAACACATTTGTTTCCGGGCTTTCCGGTCACCTTGACCTCTGAGATAACACAAGGCTTAAAGTTTTACTTTTGTAAGATTGGCTGATGCTACGTTAGATCATTTCCGGCGTTTCTTTTCCAAATAAAACATGGACAGTAACAATCATTCATTTCAATCATTCATTCCTTTATCTCGGAAACTATCCCAGCTACCAAGGGCAAGAGTTTGCACTCGGCCCTGACTATTGTCGTGAGCCTATCACAGGAAAAAGTATTCTTTCTGCGAGGCCTGGTTTTAAATGGTTTACGGACCGGTACCGAACCCTTGTCCGCTGCAGCGAGAAGTGAGAGCAGTGAGAATATTCCGTTCAGTCAAGTTGATTTGATTTTGATTTTCAGACAGTGACGGTGAAAATGTTGACACGTCTCCCTGTTTGGCCGAATACTGTTTCCTGAAGTGGGAAGAGCGTCACCAACGAGGCGCTCCTAACACGTCTCCAGTCTGCAGCAGCTGAGAACGTGTAACGCAAATTTCTATTTGTGTTGACAATAGTCTAATCTGCCAGTTCACCGTCACCCCTTGTGCAGGTCATCACTCTTAATGTTTACGTTATGTGTCTGTCTGTGTGCGTCCCCGGGTGTGCGGGTGTGTCGCCTCGTGCGTGAATGCGTTGATGTGTGTGTGTGTACCATCAGTTCTAGGAGGGGGGGAAACAGGGAATTGTGGTGGGGGGGGTAGAAAATGATCCGATGCTGATACATATGAAACAGGAGGGCTCATACATAAACATGGCGCCGAGGCCCCGGGGCCAGGCAATCTATGAGGCAAATTGCTCACCAGTCAGCCATGGAGGCCGTTCTGTTTACTATGCATGAGGTCTTGTGACATGCTTTAGAGCCGGCCCTAAAACAGGATGTCCACGCTGACGGCACAGAGGGGTTGACGTTTCTCTGTTGCTGTGCTATTTTTTTTTTTTTTTTTCACCCCCCCGATGCAAAAACATGAAGCTTCTGGAGAAGAGATCATCATTTTTACTGTGAGGATCTGCTGTGTGGTTTACAGTGGATAAATGAAGCATCTGTCAGCACGTTGGACTGTCGTGTCATTGACCATTTGATCCGCTTTCATGGAATTTTCGACTTGCAAGGGTCGACGCAATTAACACTTGTCTTAATCTGTCGCTCTTATGTGATCTATGTGATTGTTAAAAATAAATTTAAAAGTCGTCTGAGGTAAGATATAAAGAAAAATGTTTGATTTTCTTATAGTTTTCGTTCCATCATCGGGAAATGTAGGCATATTTGTATTCTCTCTCTTTTCTCTTCATTTTTGAGTATATTCTGAATCCAGATAAATCCCTTTTGAATAATATTAGGATCGATCTGGTTATAATCCTTGTGTCCAGTTGATTTTTTTACAAAACAATCAATTATGATTTATTGTTTGTCGAATTTTAATCAACAGATAAATATGATAAATGTCAAAGTTATTTTATGGCATCTGTTTTTGAAACTATTCCGATATATATATATAAGTATCGGTTGACTTATTATTTTAATATTTTTACTCATGTTTTATTTTATTTTTACATTGTATTCTTTCCTTATTTATGAAATCCTTTCACTTTTCCATAAGAATATCTATTTAAGTTTTCTCGAAATATTCTTACTTTTTACTTGGAAAATACAATCGTCATTGTGTATCTTACTCTAATGTTTTTCTTACATTACTTGAATGCTCCCTCCATCCCCACCACCCCCCACAAAAATCTAAAAATGTACATTCTCTGAATATTTTTTGTATTATTTTAGAAGCAGAAGGTAGTAAGTAAGTCATTTTTATTAATATAGCGCTTTTCCAGACCAGGGTCACAAAGCGCTTAAACAATCAAAACAATTCTCAATAAAGTATGTACTTTAAAGGTCAAGATAAAACTGATAACACAACAGGAGTTCCAGAAAATCAAGGAAAAGCCTGAACAAATAGAAACGTCTTAAGATGTTTCTTGAAGGAGTCAGTAGATCATCAAACACAGAGGGAGAGGAAGATCGTTCCAAAGCTTAGGAGCAACAGTCTGGAAGGATTTCTCTCCTCTGGTTCAGTTTGTGTGTATTCATCTTTAATTCATTATCTTGTTTTGTTTACTGCCTGTCGCAGTTACATGTATCAATAAAGTTTCCACTTGTTTAAATAAGAGAATACCTATTAGACGTCACTTTACCGGACGGTGACAAAAAAAAAAATCTATTTGATAAACATGAATTCTATCAAGCTGGCGAAACACAAGACGACATGTTAACATATAAACATGAACGCAGCTGCCCCCGTCCTGCATGTACCGGCCCAGGATCCCAGGGGGAGCCCTCCTCAATTAAATTCCACTCTGCTCAACCCCTGGGGTCCAAGTTCAAGTTCAAAGTCAGGCGACCGTGGGGTCCACTGGAGAGCTGCCCACCCACGAGTCGGGGCCCGGACTGAGAACCGGGGGGGGGGGGACGCCATTGATGAGGTCGGCCCCGAAACACGGGATCTTTTCAAATGTCCTTTACGAGAACATCTTTTCTGGACATCTGAAGGGCTGACGGGGGAGAGAGGCGAGTACCGGGGCGAGGGGAGGGGGGGCACAGTCACATTACAAACACCTTTGCGGACTCATTTTTCTGTCTTTACCCCCTCGCTCTCTCTCAGGCTATAATTATGCTAATAGTATGTATATAGCTGTGGCCCCGCGGGCTCTGGGCGTATTGAAGGCTCCCAGGTCTTTCTATCCTGTAACAGTATTAGGGTGCGATTGAAAGGCGGACGGCGGGCGAGGAGGGGGGGCAGGATAGAGAGATAGCGCAGGGTGGCAAATGGGACATGACCACCGTGCTCTCTGTCACGACGCCGCCCATTGTCTGGCCACAGAAAAGGGCCTCCGCCGCCAGCAGGACAATAATAAAGGGGTAAGAATGGGCCGTGCATATTAAACGACACAACAGACACAGCGACCTGGCGATGGTGCGAGGACCGGTTCGGGAGGAGGGTGTGAAGGAGAGGACAGGGGCGGGGGGGTCGTACAAGTAATGGAGGTGAGAGCTGTTTATTTCCAGTGTCTGACTTGGAAGCGAGTTCGATCATATCCACGACACTGGGATCGAAAACTGTCTCCATCGAAGCGTTAACGTGTTTACAGTCACGAAAATGACCTCAATATGGTATTAAAAATGATATTTAACATTTACAAGTTTAAGATCCTAATCTTTAAAATCATAGTGTTAAATATTCCTCCAGCGAGCACTGTCTTTAACAGGCTAAGCTAGCGAGTATTTTGTTTATACTAGGGTTGTGTATTGGCAACTATGATGCGATACCTATCACCATTCAATGAATTGCTTTAATGTAGTAAAAAGTATATATGTGTAGTATTGTCGAGTACTTGACTCTGGTGTTGCAGAATTTACAGACCACATGACTCTTGACAAACACGTTTCTGCTTTCATTTGTTTTGAAACCAAAATATGTCAGAACATCAGCTTTAAAAGCTGCTGGAGTCACTGTATCCTCTCGTCCTCAGTCATTTTATGCTAATGTCTCTTATTTTATTTTAATACATTGTATTTTAATTAATCTCTTATTTCATTTGCATTCTTTCATTTTTATATTTATTAACACCACCACAACAAATTCCATTGTTTTCTATATAACTGGCAATAAATGTTTTCTGATTCTGAAGCTGCTGGAGTCGACGGCATCCTCTCGTCCTCAGTCATCACTCGCAAGAATTCATTGATCCTTCAGCTGTGGAGAACATAATGACTGCAGGAATTTGAATTGCAACACAAAAATGTTAATTGTAAATAGATAAATAAATCTATTACATAAAACAATACCATGAAATTTAGACAATAAAAGGACTATGATAAGTATGAACTAAAAATCGATACAGTACTGATAAATATCTATACAGTCTAATAAGGAAATACATCGTAGAGTTATAATACCGTTTATCCGTAATGTGTCAAAGCAGAAACTTGGCCATATTCTGGATCCAAGATTTGTCACCAAATGTTGAGGTTTTTATGTATTTTTACATGAAGAAGAGGTTTATTATTTTTATGAGGTTTTTATTCAAATGTTTTTTTTTACACTTCTTACTACTTACTTTTTAACATGCTTATTATAAATTCCCAAAAAGACATTTAACCAGTCCTCTTGGAGAGGATGATAAATAAAGCCCCTGAAAAAAAAGAAAAGGTCAGAGTAAAAGAGGACGTACAGTCAACTTAATGTAAGTATTATTTTCAAGAAGAAAAACAGATAAAAACAAAATAATTTAACTTAACCAGCGAAAAAAAATACAATTTACCATAACACTGGATTAGAGGGAGCCCTGGGTAAGAACATGGTCCCATATGGAGTTTGTGTTTTTTGTACTTTTTTTTTTTTAAGTTTAGGACCAACACAAGTCTCATAAACTGTCAAGAGAAACAGGCTAATTGAAAATCCGATCTTTATCAAAAACACCTTTTACTAGTGATGGTCTGATGAAGCTTCATGAAGCAGTGTCATTACTTTCAGAGTCCACTAGATGGCGGTCTCTGCACTATTTTCCTTTGTTTTGAACAACTATTCTAACGAAACATCACATCATTTTTAAACTGATGGCGCCACCTACTGACCTCTAAACGACATGACACTGTTTCATGAAGCTTCACCAGCCCACCATAACCTTGCAAACAGTCCTAGTCAAACGAGAAATGTTGATTGATTGGCCTTCTTGTCAAAATGTCGCTTACAAAAATACATTATGATCCCATTTTCTTTACTTTATTGTCACAGATGACTACTTTAATGGAAGAAACTGTATTTCAATATCGACAATTAAAAGAAGTTTAAAAATATATATAGATTTACAGCTTTTGTTGTCACCTATTAGTCAATGTATAATAAGATTAAAGACAATTCTTTTATACTGTATATATATTTTGACCTTCAGTAACGGCTCCTCACAACAAAGCGAGCCCCCTCCTCCTGGGATATCCAGCCACCCACCCCTGGACTATGTAATGTAACATCAAATAAAAAGATAATAAAGGCCTTGTGATATGATATTGATGTTATCGTGCCTCTATTGTCTGGTTCTTGAAGGTATCCTCCGCACCAGCCACATACATCACCCTCTCAGATGCCCCCATCCTTGCAGCCCCTTGCCCTCTTCTTTCTGCCTCCCTGAGTATGTAGGGAGGTGTCGGCGGCGCAGGCGTGGGTGTGGGCGCCCCTATCACGGTTCACGGCGATCACATGTGCCGCGTCCGCTCTGCAGCATGGCTGCCATCTGTCCACACGCCTGACGGAGGCTGCTCTCTCCACGTCCTCGCCGCCGCTCTCCCTTTAAGAGCATCTTTTTTATCTCATCCCTCTTCACCTAAATCGACATTTTGTCCTTGTTTTCTTCTCCCTCATCCCGCATGTAGATGGTGGCGCTAGAAGAGAGGAAGAGTGAGAGAAGAATGATGGATGGATGTTTTCACCTTCTCTGTCCACCCCGGGTAACTGTTATCTGGGTTTCCAACTACCTTTCCTGGAGGAATGGACGTTACTACGAGGAGTCAAACAACACAAAATATAGTCTCGCACACACACATACACACTTGCATGCACACACATGCAAACACATTTACACACTCTTGCTTGCGTACACACTCTGGCACACACACAGTCACACACTTGCATGCACACACTGAACTTGCACACACACCTACACGTACACGCAAAACACACTCTCGCATGCATACACACACACACACTTGCATGCACGCAAACACACTCAAGGTCGCGCACACATACTTGGATGCACAAACACACTTGCATGCACACACTCAAGTGCAAACACAAACACACTTTTGCTTGCACACACACACTGGCACACACACACACACACACACACACACACACAGTCACACACAAACATGCACACACACAGTTACACACACGTGCATGCACACACTCACATGCAATCGCATATACACTTTCTCATACACACACGCACACACTTCCATGCACACACTCAAGTGCAAACACAAACACACTTTTGCTTGCACACACACTGGCACACACACACACACCCCACACACACACACACACAGTCACACACAAACATGCACACACACAGTTACACACACGTGCATGCACATGCTCACATGCAATCGCAGATACACTTTCTCGCACACACACGCACACACTTCCATGCACACACTCAAGTGCAAACACAAACACACTTTTGCTTGCACACACACACTGGCACACACACACAGTCACACACAAACATGCACACACACAGTTACACACACGTGCATGCACACACTCACGTGCAATCGCAGATACACTTTCTCGCGCAGACACACACACTTGCATTCACACACACCTGCATTTACACGCACACAAAAAAATGCACACACTTTCACACATTGAGCACACAAACAAGCAGACACTCACGTGGAAACACACAAATTCATACACATTCAAAGACACATACATACTGGCATGCAGACACACATACTCGTACCCACATACACATCCACTGGCTTGCACACACACACATTCACACACACACACATATACACCCACACCTATACACACACAGATGCCCACACACTCACACACATACAGACTCACATGCACAAACACACACAAGGACACCCAGAAACACACACTCACGCACATACAGGCACGGGACTCGTTGTTTAAACAAAGCGGGGCATGATTACAGCTGGACAGAGAAGCCATAATTACATACTAATGGACTCCACTCTCGTAACCTCTTGTTCGCCAAGATTTCAAATGAGAGAGAACGTTATAAAGTAATAACTTCAAAACATGGTCATGAGAGACTTGCTGCATCATGACAGTTGGGTTTCACATTAGTTCCCCAAAGGCACATGAACATCCACACACACACACACATAAATAATGCTTAAAAACAAACTAACACATTAGCTCTGAAAGCTAGTAGACACGCGTACAGAACAACATCGTCAGCATACAATCAAATAGACAAAGATTCAAATACACAAACTAATTGTTGTCACCGGACCAGAGCTCTTGCTGATTCAGCGTTATAGTGAGATGTTTTTTTTGTACTTAATTGTTGTTTTTGCAGGTATTTATTTTTAATATTTTTTCTATCTCAACGTCAGTTTGTGAATAGAATCCTGACATTTAACCGGTCCATGGTACAAAAAAGTTTGGGGACCCCTGGTCTGGACTTCAGATCTAAAGTCAAGTACATGGACTGAGCTGGTCATGTGAGAATTACAATGTGTTTCTGCTTTTGCAAGATATATTTCTAGTCAAAATCATCAAGTGTTCAGATTTATAGACATGTCCCTGGTGGCCAGGGAAGGAAAAAAAACAAAACATGGTGTGGAATCGAGACGTCAGCAAACCTCCAGTGCCGGCGAAGAGCAGCGATGCTCACAGACCAGTGAGTGGCAGTGTGCCACAGTTCTACACTGTAAATGTGCAGCGCCGAGAGGACAGAGGAGGTCCGTCTCTGGCATTTATCTCCACAAATCTTCAGAATTCTTACATCAAAAATCTATTTGATCAAACCTTAGTAAGAACTACACTAGTATTTAGATTTTCGATTGTTTGAATATTTATTTTTAATTCATTTAAATGGAAAACAACAAAAAAACATCAAATAATGTATCTTGTTTTTGCACAGAGGTTGTAGGTTTAACGCCAGCTTGAGGTGAGTCACTTATTGTGTTTTTTTTCCCACTCTGGTTTCCTCCCACAGTCCAAAGAAAAAACACACTGAGGATGATTGATAACTCTACAATGGTATTGAGTCTGTAAAATCTGAATTTATTTTCAGGTTGTTTGCTGCGTCTCACCCCGAATAGCTGGGACAAGCGTCAATCCACCATAATATTATTGAGTAATATAAGGTTCTAATGATGATTAATATCACCCAAATCCAGTTTAAAATAAATAATTCCCCTGTACCAACCATTAATCACGTCTGCAACAGTAAACTAAGTAAGCACTAAGAGAGAGTGCAGACCTCTGCCAAGCAGCTCATATTGAAATGTAATTATTTCTCCTCATTTGTTGAATCTAAAGTATTTCGTTAAGTAATTCTTCAGAATACCTGAAGATCCAGATGGTCACCCACAACTACACATTTCATTATCGTACTATCGTATATTTTCTGATGAACTAATATAAGTACTTTTAGTTTCATAATATTTTTCTATTTGTACTTTGCAGAGATAATGATGTCATACTTATTTCTAACGTTTTAACCAGTAATGGGTTTGTGAAGCTTCATGAAACGGTGTCATGTTATTAGATAGAACAGTTGTTTTAAAACAAAGGAAAATAGTGCCATCTAGTGGAATCTGAAAAATAATGACACTGCTTCCTGAAGCTTCATCATACCATCACTAGTTTTAGCGTAAATCTATAAAAATACAAATAAAACCTTCAGAACCTTCAGGTTTGTCCCTGCACTGTATCCGTGGAGCATCCACCATGTTAGCCGAGCCTCCCGCCTCCACTGAACACTGCGTCTTTATCCGTATGCACCTCAGCGTTCAGGCCCACAGGCAGCATGAAAGCAGTAGCCAACGAACCATAATATTGTCATTAAGGAATTCGGCAGATTAATAGCCTTAAATGCCTGGAAATGTCTGAAGATCTCTGGACTTTAGATGGTAATTTCCTCTCCGGGTCCTGAGCATTAAACCTTCTGTGTTGTTCTTGGCGTTCTTAGGTCCTGCCTCGAGAACATCACACGGACACCGATACCTTCCTCTGGGATCCATTCGACTCTCAGTTTGATGGAAACCAAAAAAAAAGAAGAAAAAAAAAACGGCCTTTGGCCAGACGGGTCGCTGAAGGAGCCCCGGGGCAGGAAAAAACTGGCCGCTACGTTTCGAAGCGCCGCCGCATAAGCGGAGAAGAATGCGGACGACGCTTCGGTCTTCACGCCAGATCAAAACATCTTCTATTGAAATTTCACAGTTTGCTCTTTTTAAGTCACAACAAGCGCAACTCGTATCGATGCCAGACTCCAGCGCTGCGTTTGCTGGCTGTCACATTCCCACCTCATGACCTCATGACTGGATGTATGCATTAAACAGATGTGAGGCTATGAGGGGCCTGAAACAGGAGAGGACAGCCTATAGCCTTTAGACTGATCTTCTCTGGCCTTGAAGCCGGGGCCTCCGGGTCCACAGGACAGGATAAACAGGATAGTCGTGTGTGTGTGTGTGTGTGGGCGTGTGTGTGTGTGTGTGGGGGGGGGGTGTGTGTGTGTGTGTGTGTGTGTGTCGGGAGAGAGAGAATCCTTTATTGCGTGTAATGTGAGAACAGTGACTCTCTTTTTTTTGTCTTTAACAACTTGCTGGCTCTTGGACACATAAGGGGCATTTCAGACAATAAGCAAGATTGTTAAAGAAATATCAAAAGAAAAAAAATAAATAAAAAAGATTTTACTCATTATTTCTTTTTCTCAAACTATTTTAAGTCATTAATTTCATATCCGGAACTCGCTTGCACGACACGCATTCCAATTAAGTAGTGATGGAGTTTATGAAGCTTCATGAAGCAGTGTTATGTTGTTTAGAGGTCAGTAGGTGGCGCCATCAGTTTTAAAATGATGTTCCATACAGTTGTTTAAAACAAAGGAAAATGGTGCAGAGACCGCCATCTAGTGGACTCTTAAAATAACGACACCGCTTCATGAAGCTTCATTAAACCAATAATCACAAATAATTGAATCTAATAAAATAAACATTTATTTTAAAATATTCACCATAAAAAAATATATGTATTATTGTATTTGTTATATTATACTTATTCTCATGAATGAAACACTAACCCTGTATGTTTTATTTCATCTGAAGGTCTGTTAATATAAAAAAAAACATTTAACTGGTCCAAAAAAAAGTTGGGGGACAACTGGCCCTGGACCCCTACAACTTTAGAAACCAAAACAAAAGTAAGTAAGTAATAGTTATTTGAAAAGGACAAAACAATCTTTAAATCTTCTGTTTCCTGTCGGGGGATGGATATTGGCCTTTGTCTAAGTTATGTTCTGTCAGTATTATTTAGGAGCTAAACTGTTGGTGCGACATGCGTTAAAGGAACCTGAATTAAAAAATAAAAGTAAGGCGCATGTAACTTTTCAACCTAATGGATTGTGTGTATGTGACGGCGCGGCTGATTGACGAACCGTGTCCACTTACATATATTTAAAGTAAACGTAAAATGTATGGTTGAAATTGCCCTCAAATCATTCTGCTGAAGTTTCTTTTACTCATAAAAAAAAAAAATCATTTCGAATGACGTTTGCGGCGTGTGATGAAATAGTAGGACAGACCAAAATGGTACCGGTCCAAAAGGCATTTGATACTGGGAAGTAAAGAAAGAGAAATTATTTAATCTCTGTTGTTTTGATTATAGGTGTCAGACTTTGGGATTTCATATCAGCATTTTGGTGAAGTTCCCTCGAAAAAAGTGGCGAAAAGAGCAAAACAGGAACTTTATAAGGGGTGAAAAATCTGGGTGAAGGTAAGTAAAGCTGAACAGAACTTACTGACTCCAGCCAGTATTCAGGTCATAGACAATGTTGTGAAAGGATGAATCCGTCTGCTTGTCCTCAACACAGAGAAACACACTCTGATCTAAACGCCGGTCGATTGAGTCGCATGGAAAGACCACCATTAGCCGTCAACAACCCACCCCCCCCCCACCCCCCACTAACTACCTCCCCGGCCGGGACTCATCTATTCTCAATACGCCTCTTTTTTTAGTCCTTATTCTCCCCCAAACCTGACATTGCAATCTGATGATGAACCAGCGCCATTATTTCTGTGCCGCAGCAGGAGGAGATAGATCCTCAGATGTGGTGCCTTCACAAAAGCAACATTATCCTTCTATGTCAGAGGTGTGTAATATCCCAGCAGTCTGGAGTCCAGAGGTGCATACGCAATGATGTCATTAATCCTCCGGGCGATCTCTCTCTCTCTCTCTCTCTCTCTCTCTCTCTCTCTCCACCACTGGATTTGCATGCTGCATATGTTGCCAGGTGGCTTTTCTTGGGCTGAAGCTACAAATTAAATTTCCCGACAACAAGATGCAACACGAGCGAAAGGGGGAAAGTCGCCGCTTTATTTATTTCCTGTTTGCTTTTATTCTATCCAATTTGTTTTAACGCGCCCGTGTACGCCGCCCCGTTGGCGTGTTCCCTGCAGGGAAATAACTCTCGGTGTTTGTCACCAAAGTCAGAATCTTTAACCACAACAAAGAGATGGAAGTTGAAGTGTCAAGTTTTTGTGCTTCAGCCCGAGAGTCGTCCGTGGAATCAAGTCAAGAGCTACTGCGACTACTGCGCTACAACTGGTACTATTACTTTTACTATATTACTGCAACTACAATTGTTATTTTTATTACTTCTATTACTGCAGCAGCTGATACAGTACTAAATACTACTACCACTACTACACTATTACAGCAACTACTACTGATACTGACACTACTGCACTAAAATTGATAGTACAGCTACCACTCTTCCACCACTACTACTTTCACGATATCACTACAACTACAACTATTATTTATATTACTTCTATAACTCCAGCTGTTGATACAATACTTCTCCTGTATAAATACTACTACTAAAATAATACAGCAACTACTACTAATACGGACACTACTGCACTAAAATTGATAGTACATATACCACTCTTCCACCACTACTACTTTTATAATATCACTGCGACTACAATTATTATTTTTATTACTTTTATTACTCCAGCTGTTGATACAATACTACTTCTGTATAAATACCACTACTACAATAATACAGCAACTACTACTGCGACTAGTCCTACCTCTGTGATTACTGCACTACAACTCCAGTATCACTTCTACCACTACTATTTCTGTATTTTTACAACTACTACTACTACAAGATTTCCTGTTATTACTTCTATTACCTTGGTTTGTATTAGAATAATGCTACAATATAGCTATACCTACTACAAGCACTACTACTATATTACTACAACTATGACTGTTACTTCAACTAGTACTACTGCTGCTTGTACTGCAATAAAAATACTACTACTTCCAATATATTACCTTAACTAATACTTCAACTCGCTGCATGCTCCTACTATTATTACTACCGTATTCATAATATAACTTATATTACTCCTACTAATGTATTGCTACTAAATAGCTACAACTTATACTACCACTACTAATCCATCAATTTATACGACTACACACATACTATATTACTGTACTACTCCTACTACTATTACTTCTACTTCTTTATTACTTCCACTCTTACTACAACTACTATTGCTCCAACATGTTGAACTACTGCTTCTATTTTTGTAACTATACTACTAATACTACAACTACTAATCCTGGTACTGATACTACTTCTTGTACTACTTTTAAAACGAATCGTAAAAAACACTAGAACTACATATTTTACTACTTGGCAAACTTGTTCTATCCAACTATTGCTGATATTACTTGTACAAATACTATCACTGCTGCTTCAAATAAGCTACTAATGCTTCTGCTGTTACCACTACAACAATTACTAATAGTAGGGCTAATTCTACTACCTCTAATTAATACCATTGGTGATAATAATCAGGCTGTAATCACTGTTACTAGTATTACTAATGATGCTAGTACTAATCCATAGAATATGTTACAGAATCTTGCATTAGCGTTGTGTCATTTCAATTCTAACTTTATATATAACATATAAGTATTATCTCTTGTGTTGTAACTGGGTCAAGGTGAACGACCTCCCTGGATTCCTTAAATACATTTGCAGCGTTGGAGGGCGTTCACCTTGACCCAGAGACAACACAAGGGATACCACAAACACATTTGTTTTTCGGGCCACCGTGTCACCTTGACCTTGAGGCAACACCAAACATAGGTCGTTTCTCCTCACAGTTCCTGGGGAATAAATGCAGAATTAAAAGCTCAATGTTTTTGTGAACCATTTGAAAAAAGTTCTCCGACTGAGACATTTTCAATTTTCTCTGCTCATAATTATAACTGAGCCTCTGTAACTACACTCGATGACTACATTCAGCAATCCGAGGGAATCCTGAAAATTACTCGGAAAAGGATTTCACGACATTACGAGCTATTGACCGGTGGCGCTAAAACTAGCGCCCTCATGCACGAGGAAATCCAAACCTGCGTCACCAAACAAAGATGGGAACGGAAAGGAGGTGGAAAAACACCACTTAAGGATTTAACTTTTCAGGGTGGATTTAAAAGCTGTGTCTGTCTGGCCCGGTCTAGACCTCCTCTGAGCCCTGAGGGGTAATGACATTGTGTGTGTCAGTCACCCTGGAACAAGCCTTGCTGGGCCAAAGTGGGCTTTGGCCACATTGTTTACCTCTTAAAAGGAGAGCAGGAAGGAGTGTCTGGCTGAGGGATGAAATTAGCATTCCTTATATTCTCCATACCGCTGTGTTCGAGGCCTTGATCTCCTGGAAGACAATGAGACCGAGCATCAAAGCGGGGGCTGTGTTCATTTGAGTGCATCAGCGCACTCATGCAAGTGTGCCTCGGTTTATGTCGTGCACTGGTGACAAGAAACTGGCCTGATGGTGGAGACGATTTCCCCCCTAAATTCAACATTCCAGAGTCTTTTCTCCTTCACTTCAATTAGCGGCCAGGTTTCCCCCAAATCGATAACTCTCTTCTATTCATTCATCTCTCCATCTCGCTCTCCTCTGTCTCACTTTCTTCGGACACCCCCCCCCCCCACCACCTCCCACCTCTTTGTGCTCTTGCCTCACACCCAAAGGTCTCAGGGGTCACTCTCTCCAAGGTGATTCGTAAACAGCGGCTCGCGGAAAAATCAATACTTTATCAACAAGCCATGAGAGGCTTTCGCACTTATCCTATATGATCTTTGTGGTAAAGGCCTCCGAGCATCCATCTCCTCTTCTGGTCCACTCCCTAAGCTCTCTTGCTAAGACAGAAGAAAAGAGCGATGGGTGAGGAGAGGAGGGGTCCGGGGAGAGGGATGGAGAGAGGCAAAAGAAGAGGGGATTGTGAGGGGTCTAGAGGCTCGCTCTTCGAGAAGGGATTTGCTGCTCTGTTGCTTTTAGCTTGATCTGCATCTGATTAAGGATAGAGGGCAGAGCGTTGTCCTTCACCCCAGTGCTCCCCTGTCCCACCATTATGTACCCTGGCACTGAGATCCATCATCCGCCCGACCACAGCCCCGGCGTCCGTTGCTCGGGGACTTATTAGACCAGCACAGCTCTGCTCGACACCGACCCACTCTGCATACAGCGACTGTTTGATGTAAGACGTATGTGTTTATTAGAATTCCCGATGACTTGGAGTATGTGCTAGTTAGGGTGACATCACAGACCCTTATTATACGTGACCATGTCAGATTACTTTCAGTCTCCACTGGTCGTCATGGTCCTTCCATGGAGCAAAAATGATTTATTTTATTTTGTCTTGGCTCTGAAAACCTGAAAACCAGAGAGTTGTTTGTGGCAGGTTTGAAACACAATAACAATAATGGGAATCACCTCAACGTTTGTTGTGTATACTGGCCCCCCAACCTACTTGCTATGAGTAGGGCTTTCATGACACTGTGGTGTTAATGGAGTAACTAAGCGACCTCACTGTACACATTCATACAAAATGACGTCACAAAATGATCTGGAGCTTGTAATCCATTCTTTGTGTCTTCTCGTTTAGATTATTGTAACAGTTTATTTTCGTTTCTAAACAAGAAGGAGCTGTCTCTCCTGCAGTTAATACAAAACTCTGTTGCAAGAATTCTGACCTGCTCTAGTAGAAGAACTCATATTTCCCCGATCCTTAAACTCTCCACTAGCTTCCATTTTCTTTCAGGATCAGCTTTAAAATCCTGGTTCTTACTGTCGAAGCTATTCATGGTCAGGCTCCTCCTTCAATCAGTGATCTGATCCAGCCTTACACCCCAGCTGGGGCTCTGAGGTCTGTGGATCAGAATCTACTGATGGTTCCTGAACACGGTTCAGGACCAGAGGAGAGAAATCCTTCCAGGCTGTTGCTCCTAAACTTTGGAACGATCTTCCTCTCTCTTTGCGGTTGATGGATCTACTGACTCCTTCAAGAAACATCTGAAGACACTTTTATTCTTGCTTTTCCTTGATTCTCAAGAACTCCTGTTGTGTTATCAGTTTTTATCTTGATCTTTTAAGTGTTTATCTTATTGGGTTTTGTTTTGATTCTTTAAGCGCTTTGTGACCCTGGTCTGGAAAAGCACTATACAAATATAATTTACTTACTTACTTACTTACTTACCTAGATAGATAGATAGATAGATAGATAGATAGATAGATAGATAGATAGATAGATAGATAGATAGATAGATAGATAGATAGATAGATAGATAGATAGATAGATAGATAGATGGATGGATGGATGGATGGATGGATGGGTGGGTGGGTGGGTGGATGGATAAAACTTTATTGATCCCTCTGCTTGTACCTGCTGTACCACCAGACATGAAAAGCTCTGGACTTCATCCACGGAAAAACTTTTCAAACCGACAAACCGTGCTCCTTTGCAGTGTTTTTGTTTTCAAAATCCAGGTTTGGTACTTGTGTTGCGAGTCAGTGGCCGGCAGTCGGTGGAGACCACCTTTTGATTTCCAGCTTGGCTTGCTTGGTACCAGAGCGGATCAGGTACTTAAAGTAGTGCGTCTCATGCATAAAGCACTATTTTCCTTTGTTTTGAACAACTGTTTAAATATGATGGCGCCACCTACTGACCTCTTAACAACATGACACTGTTTCATGAAGCATCAAAAGCCTATCACTACCAGGAAGTGAACCTGCAACCTACTTGCTAAAGGGCGTATGAATGAGACCCGGTATCAACTCCGAATGGAAATGCGACACAATCCTGGTAGAGTTGATGCTAGTAATAAAGAAGAGGTGGTAAAGGTGGGTCTACAGGGGGCTTTGTTTTGAAACATTTAATCATACCAATTACTTAATACAATTTAAAAGAAGGACCAACTTTGTTCTGACTGCTTAACAGAACAGCAAATAGAGGCTTACCGCCAATGGAAATCACAAATCTGCAAAATTAAATTGAGTCTGCAAGATGTTTGCTTCTATTAAGATCAGTCCTAACCGTCGTTGTGCATGTGTTTGGGCGACGGCCCATTTACCCAGAGCAGTAGCTTACATACCAAATGAAGCTCTGGAATCATGAGTGATATTTAAACAGATGCACCGGGACAAATACAATTTTCAAGTCATTATCATAAAAGCATAGGAATCCTTCTATGCATAGAGAGTTTACCTCCCGCAAATGACTAAGCTGAATACAAAATATTATCTCTTTTTTTCACTCATTTTTTTCACTCATTTTTTTCACACATTCAGGATACATATGGTAAAATAAATACATACAGTGTGTGATTCTCTTTGAGTAAATTATTTAAAAAAAAGGTTCAATCCAGTACAGTTCAATTTGAATGCCTCAAGGAGGAGATCGTTTTTTTTTACTGTGCACGTGTGAAGGGCTTTTTCTGCTTTGTCATTCTTCATCGCGGCGGTGTTGACAGCAAGATAAATTTAGTGCTAGCCTCTTACTAGCTCAAGTTGAGACGAGCATCTTGAAACTCAATTCTCAACTAAGATAAGCTAATTTTACCAGCCTTGATACCCCAACAACTACAACTGAGACGTTCAACACCTCCGTACATTCTATTGAAATAGGGCTTACGAACAAATAAATAAAACAACATCCATGATGCAAGAATTGTGTTGTCTCCCAGCAACTCAAACGTAATGAGAAACATTTGTTGATATCGATCTTGATTAGATCGGACGATTCGATCTAAACAATTGAAAGCTGAGAGGATCTTTAAATCCTTGCATACTTAAGTTAAGGGACACAGTATTTCCTATTTCCCGGCGTCGAGATGACAACGCGTGGCGGTTTAATGTAACTCTAAATCATCCCGTGTTGAAGGGTAGTCTCAGTCGTCTGAGCATGGCGCGTCGCTTCTGGCTAGTCTCGTCCAATAAGCAGGCATCAAACGTCAAACCAAGAGTGAAAAGTGGAGGCGGCCTCCACGTGCAAACATCAATCCTAAATTTCCAGCCTGAATACCAACCTGACCTTGGTTTGGAATGACATCCATTTGCTGGCTGGCTGCACACATCTCTTTGCAAATTGTATGGGCCAGGCTAATTTGTTTTTATGCACGTTTAGTCAAGAATGTGATGCCGCGTCGGCTTTTGGGAGTAACACCGACGTGCTGTAAGGTTCAGAGTGACAGACAGAAAAAAGGGTGATTGAGGATGATTGTTCCGCCGGTTGTGTTGATGTATGGGTTGGACCCACTGAACACATCCTGAAATGGGCCCCTCCATGACCATCTGAAGATGAATATTATCATCTGCATACTGGAATTATGAATGCCCTCCATACCTCCATTTTCCACTCCTTAGTCCAGGATGGGATGATAGGGGGGCTGCAGCCTATCCCAGCTACTTAGGGCAAGAGGCAGAGGTCAGCCTAAATGGGTCACCAACCCAGTCTGGGATTGTTATAAGATACAGAACCAAAAAAAAAAAGTTAAATCACAATGCAAAAGTAAAGTATTACCTTTTTAATATTTAAAGTGATAGTTCACCCAAAACTAAAATGCTCCTAATTTTATACTCACCCCATGTCGACTAAGGGTTGGGAGTAATCTGTTGCTTTTACTTGTTACAGAGAAAAATGTATGTTCATTTTAATGTAGTAACTAACTAAGACAATCTTAAAAACATCCAAATCCCTCCATACTGCTCGTCTGTAACATCACTCTGGTTGCGACACACCGATAAAAGGAATTGCTATGGAAAAAATAAATTTTAAGATTGTTTTTTTCTTTTTTTTTTGGCGGAGGCTGCTAGGCAAACATCCTACACAGACAGGAAGTGCTTAGCATCCGTTAAATATTTCGGTATTTTTAGGCCGTTCACGACAGATTCCGAAAAATTAGGTGCAAGCTGCTAAGAGCTAAAAGAATGTAAAATATGTTGGAGGACTTGTGACTTTTAACAGGCAGTAACTTGCTTAAAATTTGAGCTACAGAGCTCTTTAGTTTAAAACCTTTCTCGGAAAGAGACAAGGAAAATCTATCCATTGTAGATCTAATATTGCAGGAGACGTTAGCCAGTGAGAATTTCCATTCTAAACATAAACAAAAACCAAAGCTTTGTCCAGACACAGGGCAGTTTATATCGACAATTTTGAGCCCAGGAAGATCTCTTTAGTACCCTTGTAGCAAGTGCCCTTAATACATATAGATACTTTAGGCCAAAACTCTACCACCACTCCCACCGTCAACTCTGGAGTGGTTCAACACCTAGAAGACGTGGTTGGATACATTGTTGTCTCATGTACTACCTCTTTATTCCATACACAAGTAATAAGTGAGATTTCATTTCACAGTTTTGACGTTCCTTTGACGCTTTTAGAGACAAATACCAATACATAGTGATGGTCTGATGAAGCTTTATGAAGCAGTGTCATTATTTTCAGAGTCCACTAGATGGCGGTCTGCACTATTTTCCTTTGTTTTGAACAACTGTTCTAATGAAACATCATTTTTTTTTAAACTGATGGTGCCACCTACTGACCTCTAAACAACATGACACTGTTTCATGAAGCTTCACCGGCACATCACTACCAATACAATCGCGTTCATCACTACAGCTGTGAAAGTTTAATTTAGTAAATGAATTGTATAAAGAAAGTGAAAAGCAAGTCGTGAGCATCAGCATTAAGATGCCATTAAAGTGAATGACGTTTCTGAATCCAATGATACGTTTCTTATTTTCTTAATGAATATTTCCTACAATTTCCATCAAAAACAATTTGAGTTTGTTGTGTAACAGAAAGACACTTGATGGATTCAATTTGCTGATGATGATGCTGACGGATTGGAATTGAAACTCGCGGGGAAAACACTGGGATCACCTGCCGGAACAGCAGCCGTTGCCTCGTCCAACTGTAACGCAAACAGTCAGAGCAGCAAAAATATTTACCTTCTTCATAGCCGCAATGACCTCGTGGCTTCAGTCAACCCTGGAGCTTCTCTTTCATTATCTCATCAGCCGGGGGCATGAAATTGACTCTCGCACATGTCGCCCCATTACAGCCATTTTCTTTGGTACATGTATACACACACCAGGTGATCAAAGCATGATGAAGCCCCTATAGATGACCCGACGTGACAGTGAAGCGATCGTGTTTTCATCCTGGTCTCACATGTCCGAGCTTCCCATTCCACATGTCCCCTGACCGGTCGCACATTCGCCGGGCCCTCTTCATGTTACGTGACATAAATAGTCCCCGTGGACGGCAACACATGTGCTGCGGATGCAGTTTTTTCTTCTTCTTCTTATGAACTTAATATGTATGTAAAGGATGCAGTTATAAAGCCGTTCATGCAGGCGTCTGTCCACACACCCTTCCAAGCATGGATACACATATGACACACACTTTCAGCACCTTCATAGCAAACATTTGTCTTCCCTAAAAAAATATATTTACAGTATACAGTATACATATACATTTATTTATAAATATGACCCCAAGTTGAGGACACTAAAGACATTTTTTTAGTAATCCTTGCATTCATTTTTCATGAATGAATAGATTTACATAGTTAAACATTTGACTATTAAGCTGTAAGACTAATAAAGTCAAAAACATTTTGTTTCATATTCATTTTTTTATTATGAATCATCATTTCAACTGTTAAAAAAGCTTTAAAAAAGATTAAGTAGGAATAAAGTGTTAATAAAAAGAAAGGATTTATATCATTAAAATGCAACAAATGTAACCTTTACTTTATAATGTTAAAGTATGATTGGCTTAAGGTGTCGGTGTAAACGGGAGGGAAAGAGACTTTTTATCAATTTAATTACACATGAAAAGTACAAATGGACAATAAAACATGAAACCAAAACATTGCTTCAAAAAAACCCACAAAATAAAAGATATCAGAGAGAAAAAAAAGGGTCAAAAGTATATTTAAACTATGATAATAATTTATTAGTTATACTACGACCTCTTTGGGGCCGTATAGATGAAGCAAGGCACACATATGGCCCCTGGACCATTGCTGGGTGTCATTACTCTGTCAATGTAGACACTTGAGAATGTTTTCTTCTACTTTCTTTACTTTGGCTAAGAATCACTTGTCTTTTTATAAAATGGCTTGTTCTTTATTTATTTTATTTTTTTAATAGGAAGTTGTTTCACTGAATGACCCACACAATATTCTGATCATAAGCAACAATGAAACTCATTTATTTAGTTGACAGAACTGAACTTCTTTGTTCAAAAAAAAGAAGCTAATATAGTGAAAAATGAATACAGAACTGGAGACAATGCCTCTTATAACATGGTTTAAAGTAAAGAAAAAAAATCCTAAAGTTAATCTTCATAATTAATAAAAAAAAGAAATGTTTCCTTTGAACACATTTCCATTCATGAGCGTTGGGGTCATCATGGATACTTTGATCAGGGTCAAGCACATAATTGGAAATATCAAACAATTCGTTTGAAATCTGTGTCCATCATTCATTTCTTTCTCTTACTCTCTTGAATGATTTTATAAATTAAACATAATAATACCATTCTCTAGATTAATGCTGGTCGGGGCTGAAGAGCCCATTTAAATCCAACCTGCTGTCCTTGTAAATGAGAGGCCAAGCTGCTCTGTGATTCACAGATAATAGATGTCCTTTCATGCTCGACGACAGCCAAACACTGACCCTGCGGCCGCTCCGGGCGACTCTTCGCCCACACGGAGCGAAACATTGGAGCGGCCACTGATTGAAACAGGAACGAAGAGATACAAGATTGCGTGATATGGCTTCAGGTGTGGACTACAGTTCGGACACAATCTCAGAGGCAGAGCGAGATCGGAAATATATCAGGTACGCTTGTTTGGCCAACAGCTATTTCATCGGATTAAAAAAAACTCTATTATCTGTCTGCGGCTTGAGAGGGAAAACAGACGCTCGGTTATAGTCTCTCACGACCTCTGCCATGAAAACCAGTGTATTTATAAATCTATAATTTTATTATTTTTTTATTTGACTTTAGGGCTGAACAAGTAGTGTCGAATGGCTGAACCAAAGATTGCGGGTATTTTACTAAGACTCAAGAGATTCAAACAGTAATTTATTTGATGCACGAAAACTGAAAAAAGTGTTTTCTTTTAAATTGTTTAAAAGTTATTTCCACAAGGAACAATCTGGAAAGACTTTTTTCAAGTTGAATTAAAAAAAAAATTCTATCTAAGGAACGATAAAACAAGAGTATTTTGTGGATTTTCTACTAAAAACACTTCTGAAAATGGTGCACGTACAAAAATATCCAGAATTATGAATCTGCGCGTGCACAACAATACAAGCACTTTTCCTATGTACATCCCAAACAATGTGGAATTAATCGAAGTTGTGTTCTTCCTTTTCCACTCCCTAAAATAACATATAATATATAATATAATATAATATATAATACAATAACTGCTGAATGCAATATAACTTCGAGCAATGCACATTATTTATTTGTTCTATTTATATATATATATATATATATATATATATATATATATATATTGCACTATTTTTTACTTTTTTTAACTTTATATTTATACTTTTATATACATTATATGCAATTTTTAAAACATTAATTTATTCTGTTTATATTATATTGCACTATTTATAACTTATTAATATTTATATTTATACAATACCCTATGTTGTGTTTTTTAAACTGTTCTTCTGTGCAATGACAATAAAGAACGTCCAAAATTTAAATCTAAAGGTTAATATACATATTCACATACTGTATGTCGGGAAGTCCGAACGCTCTTTTTATTATTGATTCATATGAACTTTGACGTGGAAAAGTATGAGTCTTTTTTGTGCGTACGAACTCTTAGTACATAGTTGGTACATTTGATCTCTGATGGTGTTTAAGATGCGAGGATCATGTGAACAAATTACATCCTGAGATTTCTGTCAAAAACTCTTGTTTATTTTTTTCTTGTCTATTAATGAAGCCACATGGAGAAGTTTGGGGAAGAAACGTCAACCGGCAACTGGCCAGGGATTTAAAGGGTTAATATTTTTTTTATATAGTTTCCTAATCTCAATTTAAACATGTTAAAAAATCCAAATAAAAAAGTCAAAGGCGAACGCCCTTAAAAGTGCACCGTCAAAGATTTAGACATGTAACCAAACGAACAAATGAATCAGCACACAAAAAAAGATTTACTGTTGCAGAACAGAACAGAAGTTAGCAAGATCGTTTGACTGTTTCCATCAGGATATTCCACATGTTTTGTCCTGGTAACCATGATGAACAAAGCCACCCCAGTGTTTCCGCCATCACCGAGCTGTGCAGGTGAACCCGGGGTCAACAAGGTCCATACGCTGAGCTTAACCTGATTTATTCGCACCTGTGTGCACCCGCAGTCAGAGGTCAACGCTCCCTTCCTGGTCAACAGCTGACTTACCTCTCCTCACTTCCCCCCGTCGTCTCGTTTTTCCACCGTCCCTCTCTGCTAATTTCACCTTCCATCTTGTCATCTTTCAGCTGAACGTCGATTGATTCCTCGAGCAGTTCCTTCACCGCACGATCCTTCAGCGCTGCTGTCCTGGGGCGGTGCAGGGAGTACTGGGGAGTTTTTAAGAGTTTTTATATCGTCAAAAATGTATTATTTTACTTCCGATCTTTGACTGATGAAGCGTTGTCGTCATTAGTTTGACAGTTTTTCGAAAAATTCTTAGGCATCCATTTTAATAAAACCTTTTATTTTGAGCACCACCAAAAATCTGGTGATATAATACGTATCACGATACAAGGATATATATTATAGTATATATATTTGTAGTATTGTCCAGTACTTGACTCTGGTGTTACAGAATCTACAGACCACATGACTCTTGATGAAGTCGTAACTGCTCTTATTTGTTTTGAAACAAAAATAAGTCCCAAAATCTGCTTTAATCCATATGTTTTTTCAGGGTCAAGATAACCCGTAGGCCCGAAATCAAATGCTTTTGTGGTATCGCTTGACTTTTTTTTTTAGCTTGACCCAGAGACAACACAAGGGATAGCACAAACCCATTTGTTTTCGGGCCCTCAGTTCACCCTGACCCTTAGATAACGTGCTAAAAGCAGCTGGAGTCGAATGTATCCTCTCGTCCTCAGTCAGCGAAATTATCTCGCAAGATTGCCTTTAGCTTCGAAGGACGTAATGACGGTTGCCATCTAGTGGCCAGAAGTTTAATTGCAACAAAAAAAATTGATAGAAAAATCTATTTATGAACAATTTATCGAAATATAAATCATAGATGAACTATATGAAAATAAAACGCCAAAATTAAACAAAAGAAAAATCAATACAACATGTAATACCTCAAGCAACTAATGAGGCCTTTATGAAGGTTTGTAAGCTTTTTAATGAGATATGCTGCAATGAAAGTGTTTTTTGTTTTTCACGAGTTTCCAGGAAACCAATACATCTCTGTTAGGAGGGTCTTCCAAAGACATCAATTATCTTTCTAACCATCAATTACACTTTTTCTCCCTCAGTAAAATGTTTAAGGCGAAGTAAAAAAAAACATTTAAGTTTTACACGAGTGGTTGTTTAGAGAAAAATAAGAGACATGCGTCGCTGACTTTGAGACGTTGGTTCAAGACATATTTCCTCCTCAACAGATCCATCACAATGTTTTCTTGAGCAACCACAATCACAGACGTGCACACGCACGCACGCACACACACACACACACACAAATCTGGGTCAAGGCAGAAAGGGGTAATGGGAAAAGCCTGAGGCGTATCTGCCAGGCAAATGATCTTACGAAATGATTAAAGAGTTGTTTCTCTCACTGAAGGCGCTGATAACAGTGGGTGCATATGCAGGTTCATGTGCGAGTGTGTGTGTGTGTGAGTGTGAGTGAAGGCATGTCTAATCCAGGCTCAGCACTATCCACCCTTGGGTTTCCTGGGAAGGTACAATTCCATGGGAAGAAGCCGTGTTGAGCTGGGCTGCGCCCCTGAAGTTGAGGTGAACGGACGGAATAAGGAAAAGATGAAGAAAGTCAAAGCCAATATTTGTTTAATTTGTTGTGTATTTTCGCTCGGATCGTTTCACTTCACAATGGAACTGAGGCCCTGGCGGTCAGTGAAGACCGGACGTTCATTATACGAGCAACAAGGTCACTCGCTGGTTCCCATAATCCCTTGGAAATGTGGTTTGAAAGTTGTACAGCTTTCAATTTAGAAGTATTAAGTGTTATTTTAAAATTACAGATTCACAACATCTGTCTTTTGAGAAGGTATCTGCGCCCAAGGACGGGACTAGTCTGGCGCAAAAAAAACTCATTGGCATCGCAGGGCTCATTGAATGTGGCGCCGCCGAGTCCCAAAGTCGTAATCACTTGTTAACAACCTTCTTTTTTGTTTTTGCCAAAATTAAAAAAAAAAAATGATATATATTTTTAATTTTTGAAACCCTTGAACGAAAATCCAAGTTAAAAACTTTGCAACAATTTGCCTTCAACATTAACGCTAGCTGGTGTTAGCTCTCTATGTATGTACGCGTGATAAATCCCAAGATCAGTGTTTTCTTTTTCTTTTAAAAAATGCAAGATATTAAAGTATATTAAGTAGATATTAAGTGACAGCTCACTCAAAAAAATCTCTTTTTCTACTCACCCTCATGTCGACTAAGGGTTGGGATTATTTTCAAAGTTATAGGCAAAAAAGTGGGTCACAGTCGCGATGGGGCTCCATTTTCTTTCTCTAAAAAGACACTTAAAATCGTCTAAATACCTCCATATTGCTCGTCTGTAAAGTTCATCTTGTATTGAAGCCTCAACATGAGGAGTTTTCTTTTCCATTTTGAGATTGTTTGTAGCAGAAGCTAAAAGGCTAACATAACATAAACTCCAGGTAAATATCGTGAGACCCCTCAGTATAGACACTGGAAAAGAAGCCCTTGCAATATTAACCCGGAGTGTTTATTATGTAGCATGTTAGCTTGAAAAACCTTTTTTTTTATAAAAGAATTCCGAACGATTCCTCATGTCGAGCCTTCAATACAAGATGGACGTTACAGATGAGAAGTATGGAGGTATTTGGATGTTTTTAAGTGTATTTTTGGACGAAGATGAAGACGAAGACAACTGAGCTCCAGTCGCTACATTAAAATGAACAAACGGTTTGGTCTATAACTCTAAAAAGAAACTGATTACTCTTAAAAAATAGCTCAAAAGTAGTACAATATAGCCATGATGCGAAATCTGTTAAACTTGTTTATTTCCTCGGTCCTTCTATAATAACCAGGAGCGAAAACCTATCGAACTAGAATCTCATGCTGAGACAACAACGTCACAGCGGAGCGCTGACAGATATGCAAACAAGCAGAATATGTGTTAATGACTTCCAGCTAACTGTGCGAAGAGAAAAGGTGTTGATTGAATCTCCGCCGATGCCAAGACGCGGCGGTGAGATGCTGCACACAGTCTGCCAGCAACGACTAACTTCAGCGCTCGCTCGTGCAGCTGACCAGCGACTTAAACCCCTCCGGTCATAACGGGAAGACGGCGGGGGAGGGGGTGTTTTTTTTGTTGTTGCATGGACCCCTTGGACATTGGCGAAGTGACCCACATGTTTCTGGTCATCTCTATAGTGTTGTTATATTCTCTTTGTTGTCGTCCCACTGGCCAATCTTTTCTTTCTCCGCCACTGCACGGCATAGATGCTGCTATAGAGCTTAACATCTCCGTCATACATGGACCTGAACCTCCCCGGGAACATATATTCAAATCTCCGCAGATGTTTTTTTTCTACCTGGACCCGACCACACAGATGACGAACAGATGTAATCAGCTCCCCGGGGGGACGCGTCCTGCCGCCACCAGCTGGAACAATACCTGTATCAAACAATGGCCGACCACTGGTCACCAACACACACGAGGAGTTCTCCACACACTGTCAGAACTGATCGCTGTCACGACGACACTCCTCGTATCAAAGGACTCATCCCTGTGACCCCCGTGTAGCAACCCAGACCATAATAATGGCATAATCTCCCGGCGAAAAAGGAATGATATACATATCCTAAATGAATGGCCGGCAGAGCTGTCAGTCCGTCTGTGGAGATTTGCATGCGTGTGATGTATGTTCACGTCTGGACGCCGTAATAACGTGGCGTGTGAATAAATGAGGTGGATTTATTGTCTGTATTTCTGTTTTTTTTTTTGGTGATGAATGGATTTCGCTCATTTTCCTCAAATTAATTGACGCTATTTCCACCAGGAATAAAAAATAAAAAAGGCAAAACAAATATAAGAGAATTAGGATACAATGCACAACATTTTATTTCAAAAAATGTTGATTATAATCAATATAATATATATCAAATATATGTTAATATGAAAAGTGTTACAGGGTGTGCACAGCTTGAAAGCTTAGAAAATAATGACACTGATTCATGAAGCTCCATCAGATAGTGATGGTCTGATGAAGCTTCATGACGCAGTGTCATTATTTTCAGAGTCCACTAGATGGCGGTCTCTTCACTATTTTCCCTTTGTTTTGAACAACTGTTCTAATGAAACATCACATCATTTGTAAACTGATGGCGCCATCTATTGACCTCTAAACGATATGACACTGTTTCATGAAGCTTCGAAAATCTGAAAGGTGTTATTGCCCCTGACCTTTGACACACAAAGAGGCTTGTTTGAGTCATGTTTATAAGAACAAACCATTTTAAATTAGTTTAAAAAAAAAAACGTTTTATGGGAGAAATCAACCCATGATTCATATTTTTTGGGACTTCATTTTCTTTTTTGTTCTACGTTTGTTCTGTTTAATTTTTGATTAAAAGGCTGATCTTCAGATATTAAACTGATGGAAAAAAAAGATCAAGGGCCGCTGTTGTACTGGATAAAAATGTTTTAAAAAAAAAACGTTTTTTCATTAACATCAACGTTCTTGTTATCAGTTGGATCCCTTTTAATTGTATCAACGAAAGGGCGGTCGAGAAGCCGGACGAACCAGAGGTAAAGCGGCGGCTTTGTTGATCCTGATATTGATTGAAGGTGGAACGCACACACCACCACACGCCCACATCTACACATGTGTTTGTTAAGAGGGGTGTGTGGGGGGGTGTGGGGGGGGGGGGCTTCTCCCGTCTGATGCATGTCGTCTAGACAACATTTGTGCCCTGCGTCCGAGAGGGTTGATTGTCTTATGCAAATGAAGCCACGCTAGCCGTGACCCGCCGTCCGGCATGTGGGACGAGACGGAGCAGCGACGCTTCATAAGGGCACCTCTTTTTGTGGGCCCTCGAGGGGCCGCGGACCCTCTGAAAGGCCAGGACTTTACGGACAAAATCCCCCCCTAAAGCTTGACATCCGGGTTTTATTTCTGGTCTCGGTCGACAGGGTTACCGACAGACAGCCTTCATTTATTTTTTTTTAAATGGGTTTGTTAGCGAAGAATGCTAATAACAAGGTAACTTGTCCAGTCAAACGGCCTTAACTGCATCCATTCAATGTGGCGGCACATAAACTCAGCCAGGAGCCCCTTTCATTAAGGACCTTCAGGAAGCGTTGCGGTGAAGAAGGGAAACAGGGCCACAAGGACACGCACACGTTTGTGCGATATGGACAAACCCTGGGCTGGTTTGAAAATATAACCTCAGTGCTGATCTCGTGCCTTCCGGGCGTTCCTTCTAGTCCGTCTGCGCTCATCACAACCTTTTCTTTCTTCTTCCCCTCTCGTGTAACGCTCTTCACCCTCACATGAGTTAGCGCCGGGGTATTATCTCAGGATAGGTCCAGAGGTCCAAACTGGCCTTTAACCCTCAGCTCCGGGGTAGAAGGGGCCCCGGTCTCTACCCGAGCATAAAGAGTGGCAGGGCCAGCAGCGGTATTGTTGACAGGGGGTGCTGACTGACAGGTCATTTTTCACCCATTGTTTTTTTTTTTTTATGTTTACGAACAGCAATTTTTATCTCTCTACGTATCACCATGGCAACAAGGAAACGAGTCCATGTCATTTGCATGTTATTGTAAAGTGATGTTGTAACGCCTGTGAGTATAAATGTATAAACGGTTTCAAGTAACTCGAAAATAGCATCTTTCGCACCTTCTTTTAATCCAATCAATTTTTAACGATTAATTTATAGATACTTTTGGTTTAAACAAGAGATTACAAAAGATTTACATTTGTTTTTGTAAAATATTGAATTTTCTTCAAAGATATTTCAATGTTTTATGAAAATTAAATATTTTTTTGCTAAGTTTCACCCACTTTCAATTATTTTATAGTTATAGAAAAACTTTTCTAAAAACTTTAATATACATTTCCTATTTTTTTTAAAGTGAACGAACCACTCCAAACTAAAAAATAAATAGATTTTTAATTTTTTAAAAATATACTTTTTTTCCCCCTCAAAAAAGAACACTGAATTCCTGATAATATAGTGATTTTTTTTTTTTTTCAGCCCGACTCTACAGGTGGTCTGTGCTCTACTTGCTCGCTTGCCTGCTCTTGCGAAAAATATGTATGAAAGAAATTAGACAAAATTAAAATATAGAAAAAATGATTTACTTAAAACAAGTCATTTTTTACTAATAGAAATAAGGCCCATTTTGTGTTTTTTATGTTTCTTTTATAAACTGTCATTTTCAAACAGATTTTGTATCAAAAAAATATCAAACGTTATAATGTTGAACTTCTTAGTGATGTAGCCTGAATGCCTGAACACTGAAATAAACACTGTGTTTTTGTGTAGAAGTTCTTCATTTTAACATATAAACACCTTTATTTTGAAGTTCTGAATAAGAGAACTGTGATGGTGTAAAAAAAAAAGTTTGGACAGCCGTGTTCTAGAAGTGCGGTTTCTTCAGTATTCGAGGTTTCTTTAAACGTCTCTGGTGTGTGTTTTTGGTGGTGACGGCCTCGCTCGGTAACTGCAGCTGGAGCTTCTGTTGCTATCTGGCGCCGAATCAAAGACAGCGAGAGGAGCAAGTTCCAAGTTTTAAATTGAATTTCATGCTGGATTAGCAGCAGTCCACTCAAATGCGTGTCAGCCGCCCTCGTCTCTTCACTCCGGAGACGCCGTGTGTTTTCCTATCAATTAGTGGCCGACAAGTGGCTCATAACAAATATGACACAATTACTCTGGACAACATTTATCGAGAATTAGAAACTTGATGGTTGAATGAATTAATACTATATTTATAATTGTATGGATTACAATGAGAGACACAGAAGTAGAAATAAGAAGGGGTAGTTAGTCTGTGTTATCTCAACAAACAATACCATCACCCGGCACTGTCTGTCCAATAGAATACAGAGTTTCCCATCATGCATTGCAGAACCAAAAGATGCAAGTTAGTCTTTAATGTGTTACAATTTCTACCATGTAATACATGCAACCCTGTTCACTTAATTTAATATATACAATTAATATAGAGTTAAGTTTCCCATTTTTATTTTTTAAAACAATTATTTAAAACTTGTTTGTAACGCCTCCAAACACAAAATTAATGTTGTTGTTTTCCTTGTCATACATTTCTCACTCTAAAGATAGAGATAACTGAATTATTTTTGTAATTAACTGATGTTTTCTTTTATTTAATCTAAAAGTTTAATTAAATATTGTGACAGATAAAGTTATGAACGGAGCTATTTATTAGCAATTAAGTGTTGCCTGCAACCTTCCGTTTCCACCAGCAGGGGGTGAGTATTTCTGTGTTCTTTGTTTTCCTATAATTAGAAATAACACAATCGACCACTTCAGGTGTGACTGATCGTTGTTTCCCACCCCGACAAAGTAAGCAAAGTTAGATAATAATCATTATATTAGATCAAAACTATACTATTACTATTCATTTGTTATCATTGACATCACTGTTTCATCAGTCATTACAGGCAGAATCCTTTCAGTCAAAAGTTGAAGAGCAGAAATCAAACCAACAACTGGCAGCGAGTCCTTGAAGTTATCACCAGGAAAATATGAACCTCGTCAGAGACTTGTTGAAACCTTCCCGTCTCTGATTCTTCGCTTTTTTTTTTTTTTTTTTCGAACCGGCTTTCCAATAAAGCCCCGACTGTGTGGTCCGGAGATTAATGGCCCATTAGGGAGTGACGTTTCCGACAATCGCGGCGACATGTGCCGTAACGATGCTATGTAAATGCTCGGCGATCAATCTTGGCACAGAAGTGGTTAAGTTTCAGAAGGGAGGCGGGGAACACAAAGCCCCGGCCATATTGGCAGCGAAGGCATGCCAAGCGGTAGTCATGGCCTCCTGCGCAGCCCTCCGATTACAAGGCTGGCAATACGTTGGCCTGCCCGCTGGGGAAAACAGGGCGATGACACCGGGAACATATGCGGCAACACCTGATGGTCGAGCCAGGGACAGGAACAAACACACACACCGGCGATCGCAGGTTGAATTCCAAATCAGGCCGTTCAAATAGTACTCAGCTACTTACCCCTAACACGTATATCTCTCGGGAGTAAGCATGTTTAAACTTGATGCTAACTTTTTTTCCAAAAACACCCGCATACGTGACTCAGTGGGGGATGAACGTCTTCATTCGGGGAGCGTATATATGCCAGACTTGGCTGGTTGTGCCGGTCGCCCGCGGCGCACCACACGCCGCCATGCTGTGCCAGCACGCCACACGGATGCCCTCCGTGTGCACCGTCACATATATCAGACGCATGCTGCTATCGCTCGGACGCAGCCCTCGTCTCAATCTGCCGCCTCGACAACGAGTGCGTCGGAGAGACGCCCGGCCGGCGCTCGCTGTCGAAAAAACAGTTGTTCGTGTTAATTACCGGGAAGGACTTAAAATATTGTAGAGAGGACGCAGAGGGATGGGAACTTCACGAAGAGGAAGTATTTCTGTAGCGATGGGCTTGTGAAGCTTAACGGAACAGTGTCATGTTGTTGGGAGGTCAGTGGGGGGCGCCATCGGTTTGAAAATGATGTGTTGTTTCAATAGAACACAGGAAAATATTGCAGAGACCGCCATCTAGTGGCCTTTGAAAATAATGACAAATACTTTTAAAATTTTCAGGATCCAGATGGGACTCAACAATTGATATTTCTGAGAATTAATATGTTCAAAACGTTTTACGTCTTCTGACTTTTTTTTTCAAACTATTTCTCTGTTGATTCTGGGGTTCTGTAAAAGCCAGGAGAGGATCAGGGGACACAGGCGGGTGTCGTGGAGTGCTTTGGTGGCGTTATCAGGGCTGCAGACTCTTGATCTTGTTGTGTCCATCCGTCACTGAGGTTTCTTTTTTTTTTTTTTAATTTATGTATTAGAACTAGCACAGCGAACACAAACAAATCAATGATCAGATAGTGATTTTCTTATGGGAAAAGCTAGGTTCCAGGACAAGGAATCCAACTCACATCCATCAAATAACATGCACCACTGAAGTCCAGCTGAACTATGTTGTCATACAACAACAACACATCTAGTAATACAATCATAACTTCCTCGATTGTACGTTGTGGTACCTTTAAATGAGACATTCATTTTCCGACGTGTAGATGTTAAAGAAAGGAATTAAACAACAAAAATATTATCCAAAACAAAACTGCCTATAGTAGCAACAAAATGACCATAAAACTAAACACTGAGGAAAGAAATTAAAATTAAAAGCATTAATAACTATGAAGTATTACATTGATGTTTTAAACAGAAGAACTCAACACATAAACACAATAGAGCACAAATAAAGCTTAATATACTCGTACAATATATGGTTATGCAACTACAAGAGGATGCATTTAATGTATTCTAAAGATGAGGCATTCAAAGACAAAGTCAACCCAAACAGTCGCTAATATTTCCAGCCGTTCGTGTTGGTTCCATTTAGAATGGTTGGATGTAAGCGCACGTCTGGCTGTGTGAGCGTGACGGATGAAGAGACCTTGAATTCTTGATTGTTCAATGTGCCTTATTCTAAGTGTGCCGCCGCTGTTTCTTGGCAACAGATCTGATTCTCCTCGTGTCGTTTCTTACTAGAGATTCACAACGTAATTTCTGTCCGTGGTTCATGTTTGTTGAATTACAACCTGGAGATTCAGGGATTTCATTAATGTTGTATGAGGAGAAACCAAGAGTGCTCCGACTTCAATGCTGTCACTGTGACGTCTCCCTTTACCAGACGAAGTAAAGTTAAAAATACATCGGCTAATGTGTGCACGTGACCCAAGGATTTATTTTTTTTAAGAAAGAACTTAAATTGTATTTAAGCTCCGACTGAATTTCATAGCCTGTGAAATTTCTTAAAAATACGTTGTTTTTTTGGCTTTTCCATTAGAGTAGCGATCCACTAATCTACCGATACGATTTGATGCGGGTAACTAATTTCCCGATATGATTTGATGCGATTAACTTATCTCACGATGCGATAATATAGGATTAACTAATCTCACGATAGGATAAATTACGATTAACTAATCTCATGATACGATAAATTACGATTAACTCATCTCACGATAAGATTTGATATGATTAACTAATCTCACAATACGATAAATAACGATTAACTAATCTCACGATGCTATAATATATCATTAACTAATCTCACAATACGTTTTGATGCGATTAATTTATCTCATGATACGATAAATTATGATAAACTAATCTCACAATACGATTTCATACGATTAACTCATCTCACGATACATTTTCATACGATTAATCTCCCAATCCGATTTGATGCGATTAACTAATCTTACGATACATTTTCATACGATTAATCTCCCAATCCGATTTGATGCGATTAACTAATTTTACGATACAATAATATACGATGAACTAATCTCACAATCCGATTTCACCAGTTAACTAATCACATGATAAACGTGGACACAAAACACTAATATCACGATACGATTTGATGCGATTAACTAATCTCACGATACCATAAACTAATCTCACTATAAAATACCATTAACTAATCCCAGGATACGATGAACTAATCTCACGATAAAATACCATTAACTAATCTCACGATACGATAAAATGCGATGAACTAATCTCACAATACGATTAACTAATCTCACGACTTGATTAAATAATCTCACGATACTTTTTGATACTATTCACAATCTGATGATATGATTGGACACGAAACACTAATCTCACGATACAATTTGATGCGATTAAATAATCTTACGATACCATGAACTAATCTCACGATACGATGAACTAATCTCACGATAAAATACCAGGAACTAATCTCATGATAAAATACCATGAACTAATCTCACGATAAAATACAATTAACTAATCTCAGGATAAAATACAATTAACTAATCTCAGGATAAAATACCATGAATTTATCTCACGATAGAATACCATGAACTAATCTCATGATAAAATACCATGAACTAATCTTACGATAAAATACCATTAACTAATCTCACGATACGATGTACTAATCTCGCAATAAAATACCATGAACTAATCTCACGATAAAATACCATGAACTAATCTCACGATAAAATACCATGAACTAATCTCACGATAAAGTACCATGAACTAATCTCACGATAAAATACCATGAACTAATCTCACGATAAAATACCATGAACTAATCCCACGATAAAATACGATGAACTAATCTCACGATAAAGTACCATGAACTAATCTCACGATAAAATACCATGAACTAATCTCACGATAAAATACCATTAACTAATCTCACGATATGATGTACTAATCTCGCAATAAAATACCATGAACTAATCTCACGATAAAATACCATGAACTAATCTCACGATAAAATACCATGAACTAATCTTACGATAAAATACCATTAACTAATCTCACGATACGATGTACTAATCTCGCAATAAAATACCATGAACTAATCTTACAATAAAATACCATTAACTAATCTCACGATACAATGTACTAATCTCGCAATAAAATACCATGAACTAATCTCACGATAAAATACCATGAACTAATCTTACGATAAAATACCATTAACTAATCTCACGATAAAATGTACTAATCTCACAATAAAATACCATGAACTAATCTCACGATAAAATACCATGAACTAATCTCACGATAAAATACCATGAACTAATCTCACGATAAAATACCATTAACTAATCTCACGATATGATGAACTAATGTCACGATAAAATACCATTAACTAATCTCACAATACGAAAAAATGGGATTAACTCATCTCACGATACGATTAACTAATCTAACAATTTGATTAACTAATCTCACGATACTTTTTGATACAATCCACAATCTCACCATAGTTTTTGATACAAAATACTAATCTCACAATATTCATCTCACAGTACGATTCGATACGCTTGCAAAAGTTTTCTTTAAGGAGACACTAGCGAGATCTTTTGATTGTTTCGCTCTCTTTCTGTTGAATAAATATAATTTAAAGCCAAAATATGTCCAAACATCACCTTAAAAATCAGATAGACTCGACTGTATCTTCTCATCTTCCGTGATATGCGGGATCACTTGGAAATTCGATCCGATCACCAAAATAAACAAACGCCAAGAATATTTGCATATTAAATGTAAACAAATATTTATTTATTTAACTCTAAACATACTTATATACAAACAATATAATTATTTTCATATTACTAATTAACAAACTTTCATAAAAAATATAATAAGATTTAAGAGCCAAAATAATAATAATAAAAATAAATATCCGTTCTACTATTTTTCTACCATCGCATCCTGTCAAATTCAGGAAAATATTTCCGGCCGAGCCTCACAGGTATCTCTCGCTGGTTTCTCTGCGACCCCTGACCCCGAAGACCCTTTTATTATAGGAGTAGCGCCCTCGTCAATGAAGCCCGGGGTCACCCATAAACCAATGTTGTTCCGATCCACACGCCGCGAGAAGTAAGTAATGAGAGCGGGAATCTTAGCTCCGAGACTATTCAGATTAAAGGAAGAGCTTTAAATGTCAGTGCCGTGTGTTAGTGCCACTCTTTAGCTCTGGAGGGGTTGTCGGTGCGCCAGGTTAAAACGTCTTAATGCGTCAATATTCACGAAGGACGGTTTTTAACCCTGTTTATGGCCTTGCATCCATTTGGACTGAAGTCCTTCACCCCCCACCCCCCCCCCCCCCCCCCCCCTTGCACTTTTTCCCTTGCTTCTTTCTCTCACTCGCTTTCTCTCCTCCACCCACATCTCGATCCCTTTGTGATAGGATATGAATGCACTTTACGAGTTGATAATTACACTCTCCTTCTCTTTCCTCCTCTCGGGTTCTGACAGAGGGATCCACGGGCAGCCCTTATTCAGCCAGTAATTTGCCTGTCGTCCTCATTCATTGAGAAGGTACAAATTATACCGCACACAAGCCATCCTGCCTCTTAACCAGTGCAATGGCACTAAAGGGAAAATAGGTCCGGATATAGGCTTTGGAGCTTCTCTGAGTGTAATCTCAAGAGGGAATGTACAGTTAAAGTACCTTTTGGAAAAGCTAATGGAAAACAGCAAGTACTTATGAACTTCTGTTAATTGGGACGCTTCATACAAAGGTTGTTTTTTTCTCAAATTGAATCATTCGAATCACAATGATTGGCTCATTAGATGGTGATGAAATGATCGTAAAGAAGAAGTTATTTTTCAAGTTAAAGGTCAACTAACGTGCTCATGGTTTGTCACCGCACATCATCAATCAGGGAAGTCTCCACCTCTAAGTGACTCGTTGTATAAACAAAGCGTGGGGGTGATTACAGCCGGAGGAGGAGGAGTGAAGCCATTATTACATCATAATGGACTACGCTCTCATAACCTCTCGTTCGCCCAGATTTCAGACGGGGGAGAACTTTATAAAGTCATAAGTTCAAAACATGGTCATGATGAGGGACTTACTGTGTATTGGAAAGGAAGATTCAACTTTTAAACATGTGATTAGGTCAGGAAAGTTGGGTTTTCATAGTAGTTGCCTTTTATTTTTTAAATATTTTGATTATTACATTTGAAAAGATTGAAAAAATATGTAACAAATAAAATGATTAAGTGCCTTAGATGCCTTAAAAGGTTGTTTTTGGTTTTTTTTTTTTACAGAAATGTAAAATGATACCAATAATTTAGCAACTATAATCTGACGTTTCTGTGTTTTCTCACTTATTTAAAATTTTAATATATTAAACTCAAACATATTGTTTGTTTGTTTTTCTATTTGTTTTTTTCCTATTTATTTAATATTTAATTTAATTGAATACTTGCATATTTTGAAACAATAAACATTTGAACATGTTCTCATTTGCAAAATGATAAAACAAAAAGTTTTTTTTTTGTTTGTTTGTTTGTTTTTAACCAATTCCATAGACAATTATTCCACAACTATGATTTTAGCTTAAAAACACTTCTGACTTATGTTTTTTGTCATTTAAATGGTGTCATTAAATGCTTTGATATGTTAAAATCAGCTTTGAAATGTCTTAAAACACTGATATACAATAATACAAGTTTAGTTTTGTTCCTTTTTTACATTTTAATAAATAGGAATTCCAAAATAATAACAATAATTAAACTGGATGTATATTTGTATTTTTTAATCTAACGTTAACATTTTAAAATTAACTTTGATTTGCTTTTTAATCCTTTAGTTTTAAGTTGTTGTTTTAGTTCTAAATAATGATATAATATACACTTACAATATATATATACATATATATATATATATATATATATATATATATATATATATATATATATATATATATATATATATATATATATATATATATATATATATATATATATATATATATATGTCCAACATCCATCATTAGGTCGACTCAACCCAGGTCAAAGATTACAGACCGATGGACTGACCTGATGAACGTTGAGGTTATAAGACTATAATTTCAATAACCTGAACAGAACAAACTCGTGGCAAAGAAACAAGTCGTTCGCTGAGTCCGTCCTCCGTGGGTCTTGGATGGTACAGAACCGTCTATTGTGTCTCTACTTACACAACTATGTCGCTCATTAGCAGCAGCTCCTGGAGATTAAAGCGATGGAGATGAGCCGAGGAGTCAAGGCCCGGGGTCGGGACTGGGGGGTTTGGAATCGACACGCCGCCACAGCAAAGATGATCCATCTCCCGAGTCCCTGACCCCTCTGTTGGCTGCAGCCTTTGATTCGCCTCTTCCTTCTTCATCCGCACATCAAGACCGCGTATCTTGTCATCTCCGTGCATATTATCAGTCTCCGCCCCGTCCCCCTTATCTCTAATAAGGAGTATCTTCCTTTTTGTTTCCTGCTCCTCTCCGACCGTTTCATCCGGTCTCAGTGAGGGGTCTGTAATTGATGGACTTCAGTGGAGGGTGTAGGTGTATGTATGTATATCTGCCAAAAGCACTCCGGCATTGATATTCTCCCCCAGGCGATGGCGAGGAGGACGGCGAGGGAGTGAGAGGTGACCCTGCTGGCTGAGTGGCAGTGGCCATCATGCATAGCATCTCTAAAATGGAGGGTGGAGGGAGTGAGGGGAGGTGGGGGGGGTGAATGTCACTTTCAAGTGTCTCCTCGCCACTCTCCCTTAATGAGAGATGGGTTCTGCTCCACAGACAGCCAAGGAGACCAAGAAGGAGCCCTCCCCACCTTCGCCACCCCCCCACCCCCTCAGATCTCCAATCCTCGGAGGACCTGACAGCTCCAGGATCCAGGCGTCTCTCCTCCACCTGCAACAACCCCGTTTCAACATCGTAATAACAAGCACAACAAAAGGTAGGAAGGGTGTCCGCCCGACCGTCCCGGGCCCGGGCCTCCGTCCATCAACCACCACGTCAACATTTATATTTGTCTCTTTTACTTTTTTCCCGTCCTAACGTAAAGGAACTGTGGCGGTTAAGCCGGTCCGGGGCCGGTGATTCATCCATTGCAGCTGAAGGCAGAGGTGAGAGGAGAGATCTCCCAGGACTCCTCGCAGCCCCCATCTGTCAGACGCACCCGGCCCACTGATTTACATTTACCGCAAGGATTTATGGGACGCTCGCCACAAATCCAGCCGAAGCAGCAAAGAATCAAGCGGCGGGAAAAAAAAAAAAAAAGGGGAGCGAGGAAATTATTCAAAGCAGTGATTATTTTGGGACGGCCATTACGCCGGCACACCTGATCGGGGGTGTCACCCGTGACTCCCACATCCAGCATGATGGAGAGGGCCTCATCCGTGTCGCGCTTTTATTCTACCTGGCTTGCATAAAACGGAATTCTCGCAGGCACCAGGAGAGCCTACTAAGGCTAAATTAGGCCCCCGGACGGACGGAGGTGCAGGGATGAGGCGGTTGCGTAAATGCACCCGGGAGCGAGGAGATGGTCAGATTCATGATCCGTCTTGGAACATATCCTTGGCTGCATATTCACGAACGAGTGCTTCTTCATCTCCCGGCCTCACGCGCAGCATCCGCTAAGTTGTTTATTTCCTTACAAGAAAACTGTGATGGATTGAATATATTCCGTTTCAGACATGAAGATGGCAGGAGATGATAGAGTCGACCATGAATTAGTGAGACGAAAACAAAAATTCTTGACCTATTTCACAACCACATTTATTTATCAATTTATGAATTTTAATTCATTTATATTTGCATTAAAAATATCCATTTGAGATCAAACATTCTATCACCATCAAAATTATACAAACATAAAAACAAATTCTTGCTTTGATTTTTTTTTAAACGTGCATTTCGGAAACAACACAATTACCGAGTGGCTTACAAATGTAGACAAGAAAAAAGAAAAAGATAATTAAGATAATATGAGGTGACAAAGGCTTTCTAAGACGTCCCGGGTTTGATCCCTGCCGTGGATAAGACGCTTAAATCTAATTGCCACAACGAATTCTGCAACTCTTGTAAGTAGTGATGGGCTGATGAAGCTTCATGAAGCAGTGTCATTTTGTTTAGAGGTCAGTAGGTGGCGCTATCAATTGAAAAATAATGTTATGTTTCATTAGAACAGTTGTTCAAAACAAAGGAAAATAGTGCAGAGACCACCATCTAGTGGACACTGACGATAATGACACTGCTTCATGAAGCTTCATCAGACCATCACTACTATTAAGGGGCCGTCAAGCCAATAAAAAGAAGAAGGGGGGAAAAAAGGGAAAAAAGGGAAAAATAGAGGCATTATGCAATGGCATTTATTAATCAAAATAAGGTTATTTTTCTCTTTAATATAAAAAAATGCGAGAAAGGGCATGTCATTTCAAATCATGTATTCAACTAACATGAGGGGAAATGAAAAAGGACAAATAAAAAAGAAGGAAAACAAATTCTATAAAAACTGAGAATTCTGAGCCGCTCTAGTAGAAGAACTCACATTTCTCCAATCCTTAAAACTCTTCACTGGCTGCCAGTTTCTTTCAGGATCAATTTTAAAATTCTGGTTCTTACTTCCAGATCTATTCATGGTCAGGCTCCTCCTTACATCAGTGATCTGATCCAGCCTTACACCCCAGCTCGGGCTCTGAGGTCTGTGGATAAGAATCTACTGATGGTTCCTGAACACGCTTCAGGACCAGAGGAGAGAAATCCTTCCAGACTGTTGCTCCTAAACTTTAAATAGATCTTCCTCTCCCTCTGTGTTTGATGATCTACTGACTCCTTCAAGAAACATCTTAAGACATTTTTACTTGTGCTTTTCCCTGATTTCTGGGACTCTTTTAAGTATTTATTTAATTGGGTATTTTTTGATTGTTTAAGCGCTTTGTGACCCTGGTCTTGAAAATCGCTCTATAAATACTACTTACGTACTTACTATGATTGAAATATAAATTAATAATTCATTCAAAATGCATTTATTAGAAAGCTATTAGCGGCATAATTACATTCAAAGGGCCGCATGTATGTAAAGTTAAGGGTTATAACATATACTCAACCGACATTAAAAAAAAAAAAAATCTTCTAATTGAAGCTTTGTGTGAGAAACACTTGGAGCTTCTGCTCGGCCGCTTTGGATTCAGCGGATATTTTAATTCACACCTTCGTCATACCGGGGTCGAAATAACACCGCGGGTCACATGTGCCGACCCCGTCCCTACAACTACCGTCTTATCCTTGATCCTTTCATCTTGAGGTCACTTAATTGCTAACGGCTAATCACCAATTTTCCGCTGCTCTCTGACACCACTTAGAGGTTGTTCAGTTCCGTGAAGCATTTCAGGACGTGGTCTTTTTTCGGTGTGTCCGGGACCCCCCGTCCACCCAGATATTTAAGGGATATGAAAAGGATGATTGTGTTAAAAAACCTGGATGGACGATGAACGAAGAGACACGGGAACAGGCAGGAGTAAATCAACCAGCCTCCATTTCTGGCGCCGATGTAGGGCAATTGAACATTGCGTCTGAATTGGAATCAGGTCGTTCCTGGGGGCCACTGGGTAATGAACTTGGCAAAGGGAAAGGGAAGGAGGAGAGAGGAGGAGAGAGGAGGAGAGAGGAGGAGACTGGAGGATGCTTCTGTACAGACCGACAGTACATCTGTTTCAAACGCTGTTGTATTGTCGTTGTTGTCACATATTCATTGAGCCTGAATAACAAGGAGAAATGTGTTTTTAAGATGATTTGGGTATTTGTTCCGCAGTCATTAATCCAAGTAAAATAAAGACACAAATGTTGATATGCAAATGAGCGTGACATTGACACAGCTTTGGTACTGAATAGTGTCGTTTAAATATCTAACCTCACCTAGAAACCCTAAAACAATGTAGATTGAATAATGGAACGTGTTTAGTGTCTAGATTTTATGCTGTATTTTGTAATCGCATTTCTCAATTCATTTGTTCATTTTTGCTTGAATGTCTCTGTTTGTCCTCCGACAGACTGGCGTCCTGTCCAGGGTGTCCCCCTGCCTCCCACCCGAAGAAGCTGAACAGGAATAAGCGACAGAAAATGAATGAATAGAGCAGGCGACTTGAGAAGCAGCAGCAAGATGTAATTCGAATCAATGACAAAACCCTTAACCCTTGTGTTATCTGAGGGTCAAAGTGACCCGAAAGCCAATATTGTTTGTGGCACCACCTCCACCACTGCATACCTGTATGTATTCATAAAAGCCAGATAGGTTGTTTACCCTGACCCAGAGGCAACACAAGGGATACCTCAAACACATTTGTTTTCAGGCCTTAAATCGAGTCAATAAAATATGTTCAGAAAATGTATTTGGCTAACAAACAGACGTAAATCTTAGTGGAGGTAATACCTTACTTTTACATGTTCTCTCTTTCTCTGCATGAAAGTTCTGAGGTGTCCGTCTACGGCACGATCTTTCTGTTTCTGATCTTACACGACGACTTTCCTTGACTCTTACACAAGGCATCTGTCCCTGATTCCAGCCCAGTCAAGCTATACTGGAGTCATGTCTGATGTGATTTTGAAACTTTTTTTTCGTCCTTTCTGAGTTCCACGGCGCCTGTTGCTCTGACAGCAGCTACAGCTCATCACCTAATCACCACTTCTCCTGCAGCAACAGGCGCCTGATTATAATCGTCACTCCCTGGTGTGTACATTCTCTATTCTCTCTTTGTGGATTATGTTCATTCTTGCTCTTAGTATTTTTGTCCTTATTGTGGTTGAGCCTACTTGTGTGTTTTTGCTAATCACTGCTCTCTGCACTTTTAGTTTTCTTGGACACTTGAATTTTGTGTTTTTTGTTTTTTTTGGAGCTACTGTGATTTAACTTTTTTGATTAATTCCGTTTTTGTCTGTTGTTCGGTTGTTTCCGCAGGGTGTCTTTCCAAGCTCCTCTTAATGCAAACCAGGAAACACATTTTATCTATTGTCTTGTGGAAATAATGCAACAAAATACTCCAGCTAACCACATTCTTGTGTATGGAACTCCTGTTGTGTTATCAGTTTTATCTTGACCTTTAAAGTATATACTTTATTGAATATTGTTTTGATTGTTTAAGCGCTTTGTGACCCTGGTCTGGAAAAGCGCTATACAAATAAAAATTACTTACTTACTTACTTACTATTGTAAATATTCATGTCCCGGACGATGATAGCAGCACAAATTTAGAAATATACAAACATAACTTCAACTTGTATAGAGATAAAAACTTTTTTTTAAAGCTGGCTACAAACGTGAAACATGTTTTATTTTTCTCCTGAAGCTACCGTTGTTATCGTTTTTTTGTGAAACATGTGCTAACATTATAGGGTTGGACGGAGCTCAAAAGAGAGCAGTGCTGTATTTTTTATTTTAATACACGCTCTGTTCCCTGTTCATCCACTGCCTGACTGCTACACAAGAGTTTATTGAGATTAAAACCAGGTTGAGGGTCTCGGGCAGAATCCAATTCAAAGATATTTTCACTGTGATAGTCTTTTTTTCCTGGCAGTGAATGATTCACTGGCTTAAAAAGTCCTGCTCCGCGCCAACTGATGGTAAGATAAAAAAGCTGTCCAGAGGAACTATAAAACGGCAAACTTGTTTGTTTGAAAATTGATCTGAGAAGTTACATTTTCCTGTGGTTACTCTCCGCAGGTCTCTGCGAGATAATGTGCGAGAAACAGCTTAAAATGCAAAGATAGGGAAAAGCGGCTTGGCCGAGGCGAGCGGTGGACGAGGTGGGCAGATTAAGATTCCTTTAGGGATGCACTGGTGACAGAATTATCTTCCTGGGTTGATACCTGCATAACACCTCGTGCTCACTATCTGTTCGTCCGCTACGGTACGTCGTTACTATTCATCCCAGGAACAGTTCAAATTCCATTTTGAGAAACCTGTACAAACAAACAGACAAATAATTTGCTATTCAATATAATGCTTGTGTATATGTATGAAGATGTGGTAAATGAAGAGGAAAAAGGAGAATCAACCAATCTTTAGCATCCAATTTGTTTTTTCCTAAAATAAAAGAATGACCCGTTTTCAAGATCTAGAGAACCATTGAAAAAGTATATGTACTGTACCGTATACTTTACCATATACTGTACTGTGTACAATAGGTGTTGTAATGCTCTCGCAACAACCAGGAAAGCGGCAAGAAACTTGAGCACTGAACAGTAGTGATTTAGCTGGTGAAGCTTCATGAAACAGTTTAATTTTGTTTAGAGGTCAGTAGGTGGCGCCATCACTTTAAAAATGATGTTTCATTAGAACAGTTGTTTAAAACAAAGGAAAATAGTGCAGAGATCACCATCTAGTGGACTCTGAAAATAATGACACTGCCACCTAGTGACCTCCTTTTCATGAAGCTTCATGGCGCCACCTAGTGACCTCTATATAACATGAAACTGTTTCATGAAGCTTTTTAGCGCCACCTAGTGACCTCTATGTAACATGACCCTGTTTCATGAAGCTTCATGGGGCCTCCTAGTGACCTCTATGTAACATGACACTGTTTCATGAAGCTTCATGGGGCCCCCTAGTGACCTCTATGTAACATGACACTGTTTCATGAAGCTTCATGGGGCCCCCTAGTGACCTCTATACAACATGACACTGTTTCATGAAGCTTAATAGTGCCACCTTGTGACCTCTATACAACATGACACTGTTCATGAAGCTTCATGAGAACCCCTAGTGACTTCTATACAACATGACACTGTTTCATGGAGCTTAATGGAACCACCTAGTGACCTATAGACAACATGACAGTTTCATGAAGCTTCATAGCGCCACCTAGTGACCTCTATACAACATGACACTGTTTCATGAAGCTTCATAGCGCCACCTAGTGACCTCTATACAACATGACACTTTTTCATGAAGCTTAATGGCACCACCTAGTGACCTCTATAGTTTACTGCAAAAACAAACCTATCAACTAGTGGGAAAATGTTTTTTATAAAAAGGTGGGTCCATGAATATAATTCCCACATTAAACCGGTCCGTGGTGCGAAAAAGGTTTGGGGAGCGCGGGGTTACGTTAAAGAAGGCTGACGTTCTTTGTTTTAATAAGACTCTTGTCAAACAGTTGGCCAGTCTTCTTGGAAAATATTTTATCACTCATGTGAGGTTTGAGAATTGATGAGAAAAAGAACATGGACTCTCCAGAGATCATAAATTAAAAGTGTAATGCCGACCCAGTTTGTGGGAAGTACAAAAGATGAAGACGACAGCGGTTAATTAGCCTTACCCTTCTCACCAACACTCCTCGTACCACTTTCTTTTGAATCATTCATAAAAAGCGGATAGACACGGTTATGGTGGATATGCGACGGACCATATGTGGGAAATATCCCAAGCCTTTTGTGGCCTGACGGTGGAACCACCTAATCTGTGGGAGAGCTTTTGCCTCAGATAGAAGCTTTGAAAGGCTGTTAAGCAAAAGTGGGACAAAGGGACTCTTAATTTCCAATACAGATTCATCGGTTGTCAAACCAATTAACACATCAGGAGGGATCAGGCCGTGACAACCTCAAGACAAAATCGCCCATTGTCCTCGAAGGAAACCAACATGATCTTGGCTGGAGAAAAGGTAAGGTGCAAACATAGGGGTGAATCCACTTTTTTTCAAATTCAGACGCTACATTTGTGACATTGACTATCATCTCACTTTGTCCGACTCCCTTAATTCCACTTTGCAGCATCGTAAGCAGGCCCGGCTTTTAACGGAATTCACGGAGGGTTTGCAGCCATGTTGAGGCTAAGCACTGGTGACAAAGAGAGATGCCTGCAGGACTCCTCAGATGTCCATCCTCATGCGGTGTGATGCAGACAAGAGCTCCAGCGGCTCGGTCGAAAAAGATGCCAGGGTAAACATATGTTCGGGTGCAAGATAATGGAGGAGCACAAGCGACGATTACAAGACGGACAGAAGGAGGTGTAGAAGTATTGGTGAGCGAGAGAAAAAAAAAACGTGAGCGGGGAGGACGTTAAGACGGACAGGGAGGCTATGAGTAAAGAGCGGGTGAAAAAAAAAAAAAAAAAGGCTATGGGAGGGAAACAGGGCGAGTGGGGGTGAGGAGAGAAGTTTGAAGTAAAATTGTTGGGACATGTGTGACATTAGGACATTGGGGCAAATGGCTGGAGTTGTGTCATTGGGCCGCATGACTTGTGTGAAGTAACGCGTTGCAACATCAGAGCACTGGCCACTGTATGTCACTGCCCTTTCCATCAGATGCCCTGTAATGACATGTCAAAATATTTAAAGGGGCGGCACGCTGAAATGTTGCTGATGACTAAATGTCCCTTGGCTGACATAAGAGGCTGTTTTGGTCAAAGATTTATTCAGTAATTTGAATAATTTATTTTGAAAGGGGGGGTGGGGGGGGCGTCACATTATAACGTCAAATCACGAGATTTAGTCTTTGCAGGATCTTTTTCGGTAGAGGCCGAGTGTTTTAAGTGCTGATGAGACTGAGCAGAGTCCTGTAAACAAAGACCCTCAGAGGAGAATATGCCAGGGTACCGCAGGCCCCCCCACCAAGAAATCGGACTTGACATGAAACAGACATAGTTTCAATCCTTGGCCTTCAGGCTCTTGCGCATTCTTTTACGTTGTACAAGGAAATGTGTGGAAATGGCGACATTTTCCTGGACGGCACAAGAATTTAGACATTGAAGACAATCAAAACAACCATTTAGACACTTCAAAACATTTTTGTCTGATTGTCATACAATGTGTGTTTTTTAATAATCTCACACTGATAGCTGATTAATTATCAGCCTCAGTTGTGACCGGCATTATTAATTGGTATCTTCTCAGCTTGTGTTTTTTCAATCTAATTGGCAATTAGGTCCATATTTAACTGCTGTCGCGTTCATGTCCGAACTGCTGATAAGAAGTTTGGCTCTGTTTAGAATTGGAGGCCTATTGTCAACGATTAGGCTAATAGTTTTTTATTGGCTTCATCAGGTTGAGACCTTCGATAGTCAACATTGGATCAGATCCTCTGAAGCTCAGGCTTTTCAGTCTAGAAAAAGGGCTAATACAGGTTCAGGAGAGAGTCTTACCCAAGTGAAAGTCTAGTGCATCCACTGGCGCCCAGTGGACGAACTTCCTCCAAAAAGACACTTAAAATTACCCGAATACCTTCATACTGTTCGTCTGTGAGATCCACCTTGTTTTGTAGCCTCGACCAGAATAATTGTCGTCCATATTTTACGCTTGTTTTTTGTAGAAGTTTAAAGAAAACAACTGGAAGTACTCCCGAAACAGTATTTACCCAGGGTACTTTCGGAGTTCTTACCGTTTACATGGTTATTGTTCTCTAAACGTCTGCCACAAACAAGAGAAAAATGAAGACTTTTCTTTTTTCTGGAACAATTCTTCTCATCGAGGATTCAATACAAGGATGTTTTTAAGCGTCTTTATGAAGAAAGTTCGTCAATGAACACACGATTTTGTCTATAACAAAAGGAAACAGATTACTGTGAAAATAATCCCAACCCTTCGTCAAAATGGGGGTGAGAAGAAAAAGGTGGTGACCAAAAGAGAAATAGTTTTACCTAGAGAGTCCGAATGGTGCCAAATGAGGTTGGTCAGGGATTTTGAACGGATCTCACCCTTGCTAACTATTCACGGGGTCATCAATGGTGGAGGTCATGTGACAACACCAAGACTTCCTGAAGATGCTATGTTCATCACGTGACCTGGGAACACCTGGATCTTCCCCCTAGCATTGATGAAAATAATAACACAAATGTCACCAGGATGTAACCCTCGTGTTGTCTCTGGGTCAAGAGAATGACCTCTGGGTCACCTTGACCCTGAGATAACAGGGTTAAAGGAGGCATGTTAAAGAGCAGTTGATTGTGATGAATGTTTCTGTTGTGAGGTTTTGAGGAACCAGGGGTATTTGAATGTATTGTATCTGCAATGCTTTGTTTGTAGTGTAGCCATTAGTACACTTCAGAGCAATTAAAAGCGATTCAATACCAGAAGACAAAAGACTGGGTTTATATTTATGTAAAGTAACATAAAGCAGTTTCTGCATTGAGAAATAGATTTTTTATTCACCAACACGGTATCAACAAATATGCTTTTAGGGCAAAAGATCATGTAACAATTTGACTTAGGCAATAGCAAGAAAAATAAATCCATTCATTTTGTTTCCATTTTGTCACTAATTGCTCACAAAACCGACAAACATAAAAGCCGCACAGTTGGCAGACGTCCCTGAGTTGACACAATTGATTCTAAGGCCTTTTAAAAAAGAAGAGGACTTGAAGAGTGTACCGGATATTCAGATAAAGGATTTAAAGTTTATTAATTTAATAGACTGTTCTCTCTGTCGACTATCATAAGGATTCAGTCTCCGTCCTCCAAAATGACGATCAATAATAAAGGAAAAGACGCCTTTATCAACAGAGATCGACTTTCTTTTTTCTAAAGCAGGGAACACCAGAAATCGTCTCGCTTCTATTTTAATTTTTCAATTAGTTGTTTTCCTTTTGAGTCCTTTATGTGGTGTTTGTTTGTGTATTTTCTGGCCAGAGAATCAGGTAAAAACACTTTTAGAGTTAAAGAGTTAAAGAGTTATTCATTTAAGAGTGTTGTCTGTTAACACACAAGAATTCACAATTCCTTACAAAACGATGGCAACGACCCACTAAAACCTGTGGTGTGACCCAAATGGCAAGTAAGTGTCTTGCAGTGTACTGTCCAGCAGTGCACTTAGCGCAGTCCGCGATTGCAATTTGCGACACAGCACGACCCCATACTAGTCTAGTAGTAAGTAAGAGAGATTTTCACCCTACATAGACAATGTAAACTCCGCCACATCCAACCCTCGATTGTAACTTTGACAGGTTTTCTCTGAGTACTGAGTAAATTAAATTAAAATCAGGGCAAACATTTTTTTTACCGTATTTTCTGCACTATTAGGCGCACTGGATTATAAGGCGCACCTTCAATGAATGGTTTATTTTAGACCTGTTTTCATAAATAGGGCGCACTGGATTATAAGGAGCATAGAATAAAAGATACAGTCAAACGTTTGACTGGGGTTGTGTTATGCATCCACTAGATAAAGCTGTGCTAAAGGGAATGTCAACAAAACAGTCAGAAAAAGTCAAACTTTATTATGCGTTATGACAACTCCGTTCACTCCCATGGTAACGATGTTGAAATTATGTTTATAAGGCTTCAAGCAGCAGCCTGGTGTTGTGAGCAGACAAATGTTGAATGCGCAGCAGAGAAGTTGAGCGCATGTATGACAGCTAGAGCGCGCGTGTATGACACGTTGAACACACTTGTATAACTGGTTTTGAGTGTAAAACAACCAAGACACACCCGCTCAAAACGGTGGCAGTAATCTTACTCCACAGCCGTCCGCCATGATGTGACGTCAACGTTAATCCCACCCCGTGTTGACGTAATGACGTAATTATATAAGGGGCTCCCGATTATAAGGCGTACTGTCGTTTATTGAGAAATTTAAAGGCTTTTAAGTGCTCCTTATAGTGCGGTAAAATACGGTATGTCATTTTCTCTTTTTCAATATAAGATTTCATGGAAGGTTTGGATGAGACCTGTCATGATGTATGATTTATAAACTGACAAAAAGACAGGAAGCCCGAGTTTCAAGTGACAGAGTAGAAGATGTGAGGTTTTTCATTTATTTATTTCACTGTGCAGCGGCTGCAAGACTGTATAGCTCTTGATCACTTGCCTAGGTGACCGTGTATGTTTCCCCCTTTCTGGCTTCTTCTGCTTCTACTGATACGATCTGCAGTATTTTTTCTTGGTGGAACAATGTAAATTTAAGACGAGTAACATAGTAAATATATTCGAGTAAGAGTTATCTACAGTGTTAGCAAGATGAAACATCCTCTTAACATCAATTGTAATCAGCTTTAAAATCATGCTACGCTTTCACTGAATCTGTTTGAACTGTAATCTTACTTTTGAAAGTATCATGGGATATATGTACCACCCTGGATAAAAAAAAAGAAAAGAAGGTTTATAAATGATAACACCTACTAATAAATTATGCATTTGTAGAGTTTTTGGAATTCTGAAGCTCTTTGTTTCAAGTTTGTCGGAAGCAGCAAAGTGCTAAAGAACTCTTACTATACAGAAAATGTGTCGGACTCACAGTTTCGTGGACAAACCACGATACATTACTATTTTCTTTTCCTTTAAACCCCTCTCTAAATTATAAAAGGTTTTTCTTTCTTTTTTTTTTAATGGAACCAAAAAGTCTAGAAGTCCGACTTGTTTTCGAGGACGGGCCACATTTTAAAGGGATAACAAGCTGAGGGCCAAAGAGATGCCACAATTATAAATATTAAAATATCATCAGGATAAAAGCTTTATGTTTAACAACTTCAAAACAATTTTTTTTCAGGCCATTGTCAGTATTTGGGAATCAATGTAAAAACTTGGTCTTTACATTTCACTCCTGTTCTTTATGTATAAGCTTGTGTAACAAGTAAAAATAAGTATTATTACTGTTCAAAATGTGTATTTTATTTCCTTTGATTGAATATTACAGTACAATTCGACAAGAAATCGGCTTTAGGGACACAATTGCAGCCTGGTGTGTTTGTGAATTGCATCATTGTCCAATTTTGGCCGGATTTGATGGGTCTCTCCACACAGCATGACAATAACAAGATCAACTATAGGTGCCCGAGATTTCAGCAAAGAAAAATAAAAAATGGCAAAGCACAATAGATCCCCTTTAAATGCCCTGCTGGGAAGTACAAAAATAAACGTCTATACATTGATACTTCAAATCAACTTTACTCATGACTGGGTGCTGTTAGTAGCATTAGCAAATCTGTATGTTACGCGTAAACATCTGCATAAATAATTCATTAAATTTGACGATTAATGGCTAAAACGATCGCCTTACATGGAGAAATAGTATCTCACACCCATAAAAATGTGTCCTCATTCCTCCTGCCTTAATAGTGGAGTCCCACAGTCCTACGGCCTTTGTGTCTGTCTTCCCTTCATGAATAGAGGCTTAACTATGGCCCCTGGCAATGTGTCTTCTGCTCCCTGGTTGATAGCCAATGCATTATTCATTCATCTTTATCATATCATCACATGCACGCAAGACGCTGCAATATCAATTTAGGGGCGGAGCATTTTTTATGATGTTTCTCCGCCATTGTTGTAGATCTCTTTGGTCGTTCGTGACCTCTCGACTTCACCGAGGACTGGGATAAACCGTTCATCTTCGAGAAAGTTAGGGTCCCCCATTCACGCCACGTACAGACTAGGTTAGGGGCATGTCTATGTCCAAGCAGGAGCCATATTAAAAATCCTACAATGATTCTCAACATTTTGTCTTCCACGAGCTGCAACATAAGTGGTGCAGCGGAACAGACGAGGAACAAAGAGCATGAAACTCTATATCGCGTGGCCACAGCCGTGTGTGTAAGTCAGTGCCCCAGACCAATTATCCTCCCTTCTTTCGCCTACCTTTCTTTACATAAAGTGAAGGACAAACAAAAACCCAAAGCAGCTGGTTTGCTTGCTGCTTCTTTTGAAAAGCAGCAGCGCTCTCTCTCGACCCGCTCTTCATCCGGTTGCCCACAAGTCTCTATCTTGACCATACATTATCTCCAGGTTCAATGCTCCTCTTCCCACTTCCCTTTTCTTTTCTCTTCCCTGCCTCTCCCGGAATAAAGCACTCCTAATGACTGTGGGCTCTCAAGGGCCTGCTGGTGCCCGGGTACTCAAAAGTGCGGTGCACTGCAAAGAGGGCACCTCCTCCTTCCCGTCCTCCTCTTTTATCACAGGTGAGAATAGAGGGTCAAGAGGGGTTAATGTGCTGCAGTTGCAAAGAGATTTGGGCTATCACCATGGTAGCCAACATGTCGGATACCAAGGTGCATCTCTGCTCCTACCCCGCGGGCTTTGTTTGTGACTTGTATGTTTGCTGGCCTTTGGGTTCAGCAACCTTTTCAGATTCAACATTTAACCGTCTATTTTGACACTTGCCATCATGTCTTGGAAATGTTTTACTGAAGCACAATTGATGAGAGAGAGAGAGGGAGAGAGAGAGGGAGAAAAAAATGCTCACCACAAAAGATCCAAATGTTCCTCTTCGAGCATCGAGGCCGAGAGCATTTGGACAAAAGGTTACAGATAATGGTTCAGGTCAGTGGACGCAGTTGGTGCTCCAGTAGCACAGAAAATGTTCATGTTGGTCAAATATATTTTACTTTGTAAGTAGATAAATAACAGTATTTTTCTTACATGAAGTTAAGTTCCCTAGAGCGTTTACCAGTTAACTGTAACAACACCTGTTATTTTTACATTGTGATTGCTTGGTTGTGTTTATAACTAAGCTTGAGCACCATCAATAGACACAGATGATGTGATACAGATAATTGTAAATAATGTCTTATTATCCTTTTATATAGTCTGATGTTCATTATTTATGCTTGGCTATAGGTGATTATAGTAACTTTGCAGCTGTTGTACCCGCAACAACAGGAAAAAATCTGACATTTTGAGGCAGAAACCTAAAAACAACCTGTCTCAGTGTTTCCATAGTGTCCTTGGGGAAGACCCCATATCCATCAAAGGGGTAGAATAACGTCCCCCCCGCAGATTTATTGCCATCACCGGTGTTACACACTTGTTGTAGTGTGACTAGTTTAATAGTATTGACCTGACGAATCTTCATGGAGCGTCAACTCATTATAGCATCACGGAGAGTACTGGTCTTTCACTTCCATCTATCTTCATGGGTTTTTGTGTTTGGTCTGACAAGTTCATGTCTGGTTACTCAAAGGTTTCTGCCTCAATGCTGGCAGTGGATTTATTTGATTTTTTGCCATAGCTTAAAAAAATGTTTGAAAAGTAGTAAAATTCACAGGTTAGGAATAAAGTCCCAACGACCTAAAGTGTACCCAAGCATATGTTCTTTGGTAAAATTGATCAAATAAAAGTGACTAATCAATATCAAACAACTAATTACATTTCATCTACATGCTTGATATATGATCTCATTCAATAAGTGTGGGTTTCTGCTTGCAGCACTGTTTTGCTCTTTAGAAAACAACAAAGTATTTTCCCCTCTACTCCAGGGCCAGGTTAGCGCAAAAGAAAGGAACGGTTATTTCAGAGCTAAGTTCACATCAAACACAAGGGGCTCAGAATGAGAGGAGATGAAAGCACCAAGCCTGACCCGGAAGATTAGACCAACGCTGCTGCCAGCCTCGGAGTACCCACAGGGCCTGGTTACTCTGGGACTTTACCCCTCCTCTCTCTGCAGCACAATGGACTTCAGCGAAGAATACGAGAGTAAAACACGAGGAGGTAAAGTCGCTGACGGGGGAGGAACAGAGGTAGCATCCAAGGGTGGAAAAAAAAAAGATGTAATTTTTTTCGTAAATATTTCTCGGAGAATCCACCAACCTACTTTTTCTCGCCTCCTGTGACGGAGTGAGGAGACGCTGAATATGAGGCTGATTAACATAATTGCTTCAAGTGCGTGTGAATATTCATGAATTTTTTTTTCCAGTTTTATTATAGGAACAAATCCACATGACAATGAATGCAAATGCATGGTGATGCTACTTTACATAACGCTATGCCCTCAATCAATGTGTTTGCGCGTGTGAGAGTCCTCTTTTATACTGCAAATCATCAACTGGACAAAAATTACTGTTTAGAGAAGACGTTTCGACTGAGTTTCGGTGAGGAATTTAGGTGGCGCTATAGAGTGTTATTCTGTCAATCCAAATGATGGCACGACCAACCCATCACCTCATGTTTCCTGAATTAGATCCAACTTTTGTGGGCTATAACCAGGGACCAATACAGTATTTTCACTGCCAGTTCAAAATTAGTTTCAGGAATCCTGCCCAAGTGGGGATGTTTCGGTATCCTAGGGTCTTGAGGCAAGAATGAAGCGTGAGATTGACAGGCGGAGTGGGCGGTTATCCGTTGCACCGATCTGTGATAGTAAAGAGTGAGCTGAACCAAAATCTCTCTATATATACCGACGATCTACGTCCCTACCCTCAGCTTTTGTCACGAACAGTGGGTAGTGAACGCAAGAACAAGATCACTGGTACAAGAGTTCCGAAATTAATTTTCTTTATGGGAAAACCAGAGTTTAAATTGCTTAAATTTAAATAAATAAACACATATCGTCCAAATACCAAAACTTCTACCGAAACCGGGGAAGCGGGAAACTATGGAAAATAAAATGAGGAGGTCAAAACATTGCTATAAAAGAATAAACTTAAGCACTGAGACACAGGGGCAAAGCAGAAAGAAAATCTAACAGAAGGGAACAAGAACAAGGACTAGAAACCACTGAAGGAACATCTTTGATCTGGTCTGGACTCAGGTGGTTGAAGTAGGTATCTTAAGTGGTCATGAGGTCCAGGCGTGTGCCATTAGTAACCAGGGCGAAATGGGAAAGGAGAGGAACAGGAAGTGAGAGAACAAAATCAAACGAAAAATAAAGCATAATAGCTAGTGCAAAAACATATTTTCCTGCAAACCTATTCTGAATGTATTTGTCATTTTTTTTATTATTTTCATTATTTCATGGGTTTATCCAGAGGGGGTCTTAAGTGTGGCAGCGCCAGTGGAGTTGTGGGGTTATCCAACGTTTCTATTCTGGCTAGTGTTATGTGAGCTGGATCGCTTCAAGCCATAGAAGTAAAGGTAAAGTATGCAAAAAAACCTAAACTTAATCACTTCTAAGATATTCCATTTCTAACCAATGGAATGAATCAGCGTTAAAATACGTAAATTAAGAAGCAAATTCAAGTTTATCAGCAACTATATTAAAACTATCCACAACCATCATATGATTCTGGGTGTGTTATTGGTTAATCCAAAAATAATGTATAAATAAATATGATTTAAATCTGTTTAAACATATCATCCAGTTCCAGGTTTTGCTTCTCATGGCACTACGATTTCCTCCAAGCGTCCAAAATTGGATGACTCTATATTGTCCGTGCTTGTGTGTGTGTGTGTGTGTGTGTGTGTTCATATGTGTGAAGAGAACACATAAAAAGTGGCACATTTAAATACCCCCTCCCACACCCAGCGTACACTTAAGAGGCCCCTTCCTTGCCCATACTTCTGCAGTGCCAGATGGCACAAGATGAACCCTCCTGAGGCGAGACAACATTGTCACACCCCCTCGGAACCCTCCCTCAGATGCCCTGCTCGTCTTACACATACTTTCTCACACATTGTCGTACAGGGAAGCGGGTGCCGGGGTTATCAGCGCTGCCCATCAAAGCTCACACACGTATAAAGCTATGCAGAGATGCGGGGATATCAAGACAGGTCTTGACATATTCTGCCGCTCGCGAGGAATTCAAATAGCCCATCAAAAGCTTGACTAGCCCGTGGGCTGCTGCTCTGCCTCGCGGACATTGGCCCTACATCAAACGCTGTCTGTCATGCGTGTCCTCGCGCCTGACGATGCTATCGCACATCCACCTGCCTTGTACTCAAGACAGCACCGTTCAATGATCCCAGTCTGAACCCGGGAACCCGGGCAGAGCGTCATAAGAGAGAGCAGGTTTTAGAAGTGAGATATCAGAGGGAGACTGATAGTCCGACTAAATCCTGCAGGAGAATCCACGTTGGATCCAATAAGGAGTCCGTTAGCTCGTTTTTGCTAATAAGGTTGGAGGGCGGCTCCGTGTGACAAGATGAATGTTCGACCGTTAATCTTTTTTTTTAACACTCATCCGCTGTCACATTATGACGGGTCACAGTTTTTTGGAGGTGACAGAAAACGTCCCTTTACACAACCAATTTCGACTAAATGACTATACATGCAATTAGTTAGCGCAGCGGTGGGTAACTGTGCGACAACTTGCAGTCTTGAGACGTCGAAAAATGTTCCCATCATTAAAATAATTTAGTGTTTTATGAATCAAACCCCAAAGTTATCCAAAGATAAAGCAATTAAATAGTGACTACAACAAGTTGTCTGCAAATTTGGCAACAATTAGTGGACCCTGAGTAGTCAGTAATTAGTAAAAAATTAAAAGTAAAGTAAGTCAATCTGCTGGGGGCGGGTCTAAAGTTAGTGGAAAGTCAAATGGCAATGGAAGCGTAGAGAAGCGCCATTAGCTTGGTGAGTTTCATTTTTCTTTTTGTCGTTGAATTTTCCCGTTTCTTTACGTCGCCATAAATCTGGTCTCTGGATGGTTAACGCCAGTGATGTGTCTGTGAAGCTTCATGAAACAGTGTCATGTTGTTTAGAGGTCAGTAGGTGGCGCCATCAGTTAAAAAATGTTTCATTAGAACAGTTGTTCAAAACAAGGAAGGAAAATAGTGCAGAGACCTCCATCTAGTGGACTCTAGTGGAAAATAATGACACTGCTTCATGAAGCTTCATCAGACCATCACTAGTTAACACAGTTAACTTTAACTTGAGGGTTAAATACTACAGATGTGGCCAGAAACGTGTCGGGAGATACACAAATGTGTTGCAACACTGACGACCCAAACATGCTGCCATGATGTCGCCCCACAGTTTGTCGTAACAATCAGTCGCTTTTAGTGCATATATTGCTATTGATGCTCAGAAAGCTTAAGCTAGTTTTGTTTTTATTTTAGTTTGAATAAAACACACTTGAGTACGGTCCACTGCCTTTTGTCTAACCAAAATATCCAGTATTATTTCATAGATTTCTTACTAGTTATTGTTGATTCAATTCTAATGATAGATTTTTACTTACTTTCCTCATTTTTTGGGCCAAATGCCTTTTTTTTCTTAAAACATTTATATCCACCCAAACTAAAATGAGATAAAAGAAAACCCTGAAAAATGGTTTGAAAAAAAATGTTTTGCACAACCGTTTTACCCAAATATGAGAGACTTGGAAAGATAATGTTTTGTATTTATTGCTTTATGATGACAATATCAAAGAAGCAAGGTGACCCTGTACCGGTCGTTGCACTCTCTGGAATACGGTGACCTCGGGTGGGTCAGTCTGACCTAGAGTTCCAAACATCTGTTCAATGTCTTTAAGAAACAAATCGTGATTGTAAGTAAGTAATCAAGAACAATACACAGTTAAAAATATATACTATAAAAGATCAAGACAAATAAGAATGTCTTAAGAATTGTCTTCCTCGGGCGACCATCGGTGATAAACTCTTTGTTTTCTTTTAATATAGTTTTACATTAAGACCCTCGGTGACCATATTTCACACCAAGTTCTGGGTAACAATCTCCACGACGAGATGACTCGTCCCAGCGGGCTCAATCATTGTCAGGATATTTCAGTAAGATTCAACCCTTCGTAAATTATCTCACCCTCTGGCATCACAAAGCACTGGGAGGGTGGGGGGGGGATTATTCTGGAAGAAGACACTCGTAAGGTGGGGAATAGTGCAGGAGAGACGAGGGAGGAAAAGGAGGATGGAAGGTTTCGAAGGGAGCGACTCTTTTGATGTGTCTGGCTTTCTAGCACTGGAAGTGTTGAATCTCTCGCTGCGAGCAAGTGACTGGTTTATTAAATGCTCCCGCAACCTCGGTGCCTCCGAGCATGATGGGATTAATGCCGGCATAACCCTTTACCTAATTCATTACAGGAAGCACGTCGGCTAATTTGATTTGATATTATTTTAATAAAGTTCTGTGATGAATTTTCAAGATTGTTTCAGGCGATCAGAAATAATTTTCCACTTATTATTGCCACTCGGGCAAGTCCTTTGATTGTGGAAGTCAGTCTGTCTCGGAATACATTATCGCCGTAAGTGCTACTAAGCAGCAGAGGAAATAATATTAATACTCCTGGAATCGCTGAGTGTGTGAAATGGTGCTCGACGACACCAAGAGCAAACGTGCACGTGAGAGAGGTTGGCATGCGTTCACATACACAACTCTCAGGGATTCACTTCTTTACTTTGTGTCCCTGAAATGAATATTACTTCATCACTTTGTAGTTCTCTGTCATGTCTTTGATTCATGTATTTATTTGTGACACATAACGAACCTGCAGAAATACGTGGTCATGCCGAGATGAATCTTGTTGTACATGAAGTACAAAAACATTAACTTCTTACACGCTACTGTTTATAGTACTGTTGCTACTACTACCACGACCTTTACTGCCTCAGCTACTACTACAACTGTTTCTGCTGCTAGTAGAACCTCTAGGCTCCTACTGAAATTACCACTACTAATACTAATACTGCTGCTACATCTTCTGCTAGTATTTATATTGCTACTATTACTTTCACTACTACTGCTGCTAATACTGCTACTGCTATACGTTGTACTGCTACTGTTACCACAACTACCACTGATACTAAGTAAGTAAGTAATTTGTATTTGTATAGCGCTTTTCCAGACCAGGGTCACAAAGCACTTAAACAATCAAAACAATACTCAATAAAATATATACTTTAAAGGTCAAGATAATACTGAGAACAACACAATAATAAAATAATACCTTGATTACTGATACTACATCTACTATTACGATTACTAATAATAATAATTAATACTACTACAACGACTTCTGCTGCAACTATTTCTCTATAGCTTCTACAAATACTACCTCTACAAATACTACTACTGCTATTATTGATACTACTACCCCTTCAACAACTGATACTGCTATTAATACTACTACTATAACTTCTGCTGATGTTACAACTACTATGACTGCTGTTACTGTTTTTACTACTACTATAGCGTCTAGCATTCGACCTCTACAATGACTTGTACTAATACAGCTGTGGCAGTTGCTAATACTACAGAGGCACACACAGGACTACTAGCGATTATCCTGGTAGTACTTATTCTACTGCACAATTTATTTTTACACTGCTACTACAACTTGGACTAGTGCTATTACTTCAACTACTACTTCTACAATCACTTCAACTATCACTATTAACACTATTGCTACCTTTATCAGTAGGAATGCAAATCATATTAATACTGCTACTACTATTTTAACTTCTAAGGACAACTACTAATTATTTGGTTGGTAGCTGATACTAGAAAGATACTCTTGTGCTACTAGTGATTCTGTTGGTAGTACTTCTTCTACTGCATTTATTGCTTTTACCACTGTTACTAAAACTAGGACTTATAATATAACTTTAACTAATACTGCTTCTGCTATTACTTGGACTGCTTCTATTACTACAACTAATTCTATTGAAATACTGCTACTACTTTTAATACTAATACTACTGTTAGGACCACTAATAATATCAATTAGTACTACTATGACTTCTGCTTCTATTTCTCTGTAGCATCTACCAATACTACCAATAAAATACTATTACTGCTATTATTAATACTAGTTCCACTACTACTACTATTACTACTACTATTACTATAACTTTTGCTGGTGTAAATAAAACTACAAAGAGGCACCAGTACTACTAGCACTTCTGTTGGTAGTGCTTCTTCTACTGCACCTATTGCTTTTACCACTGCTACTACAACTTGAACTAGTGCTATTACTTCAACTACTACTGCTTCAACTTCAACTAACACTACTAACACTATTGCTACCTTTATCAATAGCAATGCAAATAATATTAATACTACTGCAACTATTTTAACTTCCACTTTTAGGAGAACTACTAATTATTTGCTGCTGCTGCTGCTGGTACTTGTACTGCTACTAATACTACAGCTATGACTTCTTCTGCTACTACTATTATAAATGCTACCTCTATCACTAGGACTGCAAATAATATTAATAAAACTATTACTATGAAGTGTGCTGATGGTATTACTACTTTGAGGTCTGCTGTTACTGTTTCTACTACTGCAGCTTTTACCATTCTATCTTTACTGTAACTTCTACTACCACTGTGACGGTTGCTCAAACAACAAAAAGGCACTAGTACATGTTTTTAGAATGTTGGGAGGAAATCTGAGACAAAATCCATGTGAGCACAAACTACATAACACACAAAATACACATGGTCTTCAAGCTGAGCTTTAATAATAATAATATATTTATTTTTTATTTGTTTATTTTTATCTATAGACAAAAAATTTCAAGTCACTTTTATCATGACATTTATTAAATAAAGTTAATTTATGTTGCGTTCAATTTCCAGTTCGAGCCTATGCCTGTGACCAACTCCGTAAACATATATTCATTAAAATAGTAATTTATGTAAATCACGCAGATATTTGCATATGCTTAATAAATGGACGATAGCATCGCGTCTTTTCCTCTTTTCCTGCCTCAAGATTCCAATAAGTGTCTCGCTCCCATATTTTTTTTGCGTTTCATGCTTGAGTCCAAATCTGCCCGAGTGAAATATTGGCCCCTCTGTTTTGGAATAATCCTGTTTTCCACTCCGGCTTTTGTCCACTCCTCGTCATGAGCGTTGCCAGTTGCAAATAATCCCACCAGTGTCTCCTCGCCCATTTACATATTCCTCAAGATAATTACAGACAGAGTGGATGTCACACTATTTCCTTGAGCTCAAACCCAGACCCTTCAAGTTTTGGACGAGAAGCGAAAGTTGTTGTGTGTGTGTTGAGGAGGGGGGGGTCGGGGGTGTGTGTGTGGGGGGTGCGGGGGGGGGGACTGTATGCTGGTGACACTGTTTTTGTTTTGCTTTTTCCTTAAACCCCAAATGACACACATTTCCCTCTGAAAAGATAAGCCCTCAGTCAAAGGCCGCAGGAGATGTCTGGGACCCTGTGAAAGAAGTGGGGGAATTACCTAGCAGAGGTCTCGCATGACGAAGGGGGTGAGGACGGAGAAAGAGGTTGAGCGGGGGGCGGGGTTACCCTTATTCATTAGTCCGTCTGGGGTCCAAGGCGGGGTCACACAATGTGACGGTTGTTCTCCAGACCCCCAGACCCCAGCAGACACATTTAATGGCCACCGTTTCCTCTCCAGACAGAGAGAAACGGAGGGAGGGGGTTGGAGGTGAAGGTAGCGCGGGGAGGGGGAGGGCGGGAGTCGGACTTTCGGAGATGGAAGATGAGAGGTATATATAAAAAAAAAAAAGAAAAGGTAAAGACATAAAGAGAACACATTCCGAAGGTCTTGTAAAAAAAGGGAAAGGGGAGATGTTGCAGGAGCTACTTTCAGAGAGAGAGACGCTTCGTGGGTCACTTGGGTTTCAGCGCAAACATGTTCCTACCTGCCCTCCGGGGGGAAAGAAACACCCGGCTGTGCATTCCACCGCTGGAACCCTCCGGCTCTGGTTCTCACAGGTCCAAAGAGGTCAAAGGTTACAGTTTGCCAAATTATAAGAGTGAAAAGTTCATGGTGTTAAGCAAGTGCAGCAACATGATGCACATGCTCAGTGGAACATGTTTTTCCTCTTCAGCCAATATTGTGAGCTTTGTTTGCCAACACGACTGTAGTCAGAAGTAGTAGGTTTGTGTAGGTTTTTTTATGCTGATGTTTTTTGCTCAAAACGGTGAAAATGTGGAAAAGGAAGCTGGAAGACAGTCCAAGTGGGGTTACTTATCTGGCTGAGGAACCCTCATCAAGTAGAGACAATGTTTTTTGTGATTGAAATTGGTCCGTTTTAACATCTTAGCCCATGTTCTCGATGACTGTAAATTGTTCACTTATTTTGAAGTATCGTTTTGGACTTGGCTTCGACATGGAAGCAGGGGATGTGACAGTAATGGGGCCACATCTGTAGTATCGTCGAACACCCATGAAGAAATCTGCGTGGCATGTTTACCAACCATTGCCCATATTTTATGAACAACACATGCAGAAATATTCCTCAACAAAAATAAATGTTTTACTCTGATCCGCCATTAAGACCTTATCCTAACTTTAGACCCACCCCCAGCAGATTGAGACTAAGGAAGTCGTTTTTGTGGACCACTTTCACACTTCCATTGTATTGTCTTTTGGTTTGACTGCCCATCTTGCTTCAGGCTCCCTGTCATTGCGCGACAGAAATCACTACATCATCAGCAAACATCATCATCTGTAAAAGCTCTTTCCATCAGCCTACAGAGCAATGTTGTGGCGTTCCATTCTAAGTCACGGAACTATTAAAAGGAGTCTCCTGGCTGCCACAGATCTGACTTTATATCGGCTCTCGCGGCAAAAGTGTCGGCAAGAAACCTGTGCTGGTACATTTGCAACTATATTTCAGCGCTAACTCGTCTGATAATGTTAAAATTATGTTAAGTTTCGCTCATTTGTCACCGATAATGAACTTTACCATCTGGACTGACGACTTCATTACAAGGAGTTGAAAATGTGTAAATAAGACGAATCCGTCAAAAAAAGGTTCTGAACCAGCTGCTGGATCTCACACTTGATGTTGTTGACCAAACAGTGACCACCATGCCGTTCATCACGTATGAAAATGGGATGCAAATATCATGCACAGCGTATGGTGTTGTTGCTCCATATGTACATTTGGAACAAGGCTTCTGCTGATAATGTGAAAATGTCAGAGGTTTCGGTAAAAGCAAGCATTTTTGAGTTCATTATAGCAACGGAGATATGCTATTCCAGGTTCAGTGGAAGGCCCCCGGGCGGAAATCAATGTCCGCAAAAAGGTTTTTTTCACACCACACCAAGTAATCAAGGTTAGAGAAAAGGGCACGTATTAACACAACTGCAGTGAAATATGCAGAGTTCATGTGCATATGATCTAGAATTACATCAAAAACTCAAATGTCAAGTGCAAATGCATGCAGATGCAAGCAAGTGCAGAAGAAAGGCTGATATTGATACCAGTGGAAGGCGCACTCCTGTTAATGATCATTTCCTATGAAAGTCAATCTCCTGAGAAATTAAATTAAATGTCATCCGAAAGAAAACAATAGAAAAATGAGATTCACTACATGATTTTCATTCGACGTGCTGCTTTGGTGAGTCTAAAGGTTTCCTTTGTGACAGTGTAAGGTTCAACTCGTGATCTTGAAGGATCCTTGTTGTTGTGACTTTATGGAATCCAGATATCAAGGATAAATTCATCCAGTTAAAAAACAGTGTTTTGTTGTGCGGATGTCGACAAAAATAGTGTTTCAAAGCACTCACACAAGGAGCGCACTGTACAGAGCCTTGACACGTTCAGGCCTCCATTTTGGTTTCTTTGAAAGGTTTTGAAGTTTTCATTTATTTAGAAATACAATATGACCTCTGACCTCTTTGCAAGACCCTGTCCTTTTCAAAAAGCATTTTAAACAGAGACTTTGTTTAGGCTTATTTATTTGGGCATGTTTGTTATTATTTTTGTATAACCCGGCAACAGGGATGAGGATTGGATTTTCTGCTTAAGTAAGAAATACTATTACATTTAAAATTGGTATTTCATTGCATTGCTTTTTTTAAATTTATTTTTAAATGTTGTCCTTTATTTAATTTGTTTTTACTAGCAATATATGAAAAGAAAGAAATGCAAAATTACATATGTATGTTATGTCCATCTTACTGTCAATAAAAAAAAAGAACTTACATGGGGTCACTCACAAATAAAAAAAAAACAAATTAAAGTCATGATCACTGCACACGTTGTCAAAAGACTATCAAGACTGAGGAAAGTCAAGGCAGAGCAGACAAAGTGGGTCAAGGCCAAGATTTTTTCAGATCGAAAGACAGTAAAAATTCACATTCACCATTTAATTTACATGTTGTAGTTAAAGTAAAGAATGTAAAGTAAAGATTTATTTGTAAAGAGATGTTCTAGACCAGGGTCGTAAAGCGCTTTAACAATCAAAAACAATATACAGCTAAAATACATGCTTCAAAAAGGCCAAGACACATAAAACAAATACAGGAGTCCCAGACAATCAGGGGAAATCGCAGAGGGAGAAGAAGATCGTTCCAAAGTTTAGGAGCAACAGCCTTGAAGGATTTCTCTCTTCTGGTCTGGAAGTGTGTTCAGCAACCATCAGTAGATTCTGATCCTCAGAGCCCGAGCTGAGGTGTAAGGCTGGATCAGATCACTGATGTAAGGAGGAGTCTGACCATGAATAGATCTGAAAGTAAGAACCAGAATTTTAAACTTGATCCTGAAAGAAACTGGCAGCTAGTGAATAGTTTTAAGGATCAGTGAAATGTGAGTTCTCCTACTAGAGCGGCTCAGAATTCTCACTGCAGAGTTTTGTATTAACTGCAGGCGAGACAGTTCCTTCTTGTTTAGACACAAAAATAAACTGTTACAATAGTCTAAACGAGAAGACACAAACACATGGATTACAAGCTCCAGATCATGCTGTGACATCATTTTCCTAAATTTAGACATTTTTCTCAGTTGAAGGAAACAGTTTCTGGTCATTTTTCTGCAGTTTTGAACAAGAGACATGTCTTTATCAAATACAACACCCAGGTTTCTCAGGCTCAGTTTGACAGACTTACCTAAGTCACCCAAGTACTGACTCAACCCTGGAATCTTATAATCAGGTGCAATAACCAGAGTTTCAGTTTTGTTAGTTAACCTGACATTGAAATAATCCTGAAATGTGCCTCAAAGCAGCTCTATGCGATTTTAAGTCGAGCGACACCAGCAGATTAAAGTGGTAGTGTTTAGCCCGACAGGAGACCACATTTCCCATAAGCACTCCCAAATGTCACAAATGTCCCGGTTTGTAGCAGTTGGACGAATTTTCTGTTTCCTGACTTCCATTGAATGAATGAAGGATGGATAACGATGAGGTAATGAATCAGATTGTGGATAATGAAATATGATATGTGTTATGACGGCTTTGTAAATACCAACTTTAACTTTGTTTTTTTTATTTAGAACTTTTACAGTGGAAATAAAAATTACACAAAACACCTCAAGTCATGCATCTAGTTTTAAGTTGATGTATCATCACAAGTTTTATGCAAATATTATAGGACAAATATATCAAGGTACCAAAACTAACTAGAGCTGCTTTAAGAGAAAAGAGAAAACAATTCCGATCAGCATTATTTGCTTAAGAAACAAACAAGTCTACATTATATTTTAGCTGAATAAAATGCAAAAGTGCCAATATTTGATAGCCTTCAATGCTGCTTTGATTGCTTCATTTTTCCAAACAAAACATTCGTTTGTATATTGTAATTCATGAGGAGAATATTTATTTCTGATGAATAACCTCCTGACTCGGTCAGCCTCAGCTTTTCAGTGAAACAAATTATACTTTGGCTCAGAACACGATAAAGGTTGCCGACCCCTGCCGTAGACTGTCGAGACCAAAAATAAGTCACCTTCCACACATTTTAACTGAAATAAGGAGAATATTTTGCCATTGAGAAGCGTTCAAGCTTCACTTCATGTGTTTGATGCAAGAAAAGCAACAGTTTGTTTGAGGATGTCATAAAGCAAAATAAGAAGAACCATATCAGGGATAAAGTTGCATTTTAATACTAGAATAACAGGACAACATAATGCTTCACGTTATAAAAAGTATTCTCAATGAATGTGGTTTATGCAGAATGCCACTCCTGAGGACTAAAATAAATGGTCACTGGTCTGGGCCAGTGATATCTTTTAAAACTAGTTACGTATTTATCAGTAACAGCCATCTCAACTCAAGTCCACAGCCTCACATGAACGAGAGCAAATACCTGTTTACCCGCCTCACTTCCATTCCTGGGACACAAATTAGAACCTGCCCCCTCGTAAAAAACCTCTGATGTCTGCACCTTCCTCCCCCATAAAGCTCCCGCCGCCAAACACATGTAGCTGTTGCCAAATCTTGAATGAGCTCTGTCGCTCCTCCGGACATGAGCGAGAGGATCGAGGGGGGTCATGTCAGCTCCAGATTATTGGAGGATTTTACATTTATAAACCTGTGCTGGCTCTAATTTAACAGCACCTTCTGGGACCTTAAAACACGGCAGGAACGACAGAAACAGATGTGGGTCTCGGGTTAATGGCGACCATAGAAGTGCCGGCGAGGATTAGGCCGGACTTTGTCGCCTCTTTGACAGAACCAGAAGAGTGCAAACTGGGTCCGGGTTGGTGTCCATCTTCGCCGTTTCACTCTCTAATTTTCTCTTTCTCAGGTGCAGAGGGTTTTGTTCTCGGTTTTGTTGAGTTTGCTTTTCTGCCAAGCATCCAGTCATCCTCATCTGGCAGCAGCTCACCGTCCGGGCTCTTGTGCTCCGGTCAGCTGGCAGAGTCGTTGGAAGTTAAACACCTTGGACAGTAAAATCAAAGACATTGCAGTGATTGTGCTTATACAAATCCTGTTCTTGGGGCTTTTGCTCTGCAATGCTTTGAAACCAGAGCTGTTTTTTAAAATGAGCCTAATGATTCTGCCAAGAGTGATAAAAATATATCTTCTCATTTTGTTATTTGTTAGTCAGCTTTCAAATCCAATAGTGAAGTTTTCCACAGTCCGGCATTGGAAAGATTTTTTGGGTCGACATTTTACGTGTGTAAATTTGTCAACAATTCAAGCAAATAAAGGGTGGAAATGAAAATTCACTTTGATGTTCAAAGGAACAGATATTGATGTTAGCATGGCACTCATGCCAACCTCAGTTTCAGGGCAAATGTTTGTTTGTTTTCGGGGAAATCAATGGAAAGATCTAAAATGGCGACAATGACCAACAGCTCATTCTTGCGAAGACATTCGTTCGTTCAACTGACACACACATGTTGTGTTAGACTCTAATCTTCCATCTGGCTGATTTAGAATCTAAATTAAATTTGTGCTTGAGTGCTAAAAATGACACTTTCGGGTAAATATTGCGATTAGCTACTTGCCCTTTAGATGTATCATAGCTGTATCTGCCCTTTTACTAGTGATGTGATGGTGAAGCTTCATGAAGCAGTGTCATGTTGTTTAGAGGTCAGTAGGTGGCGCCATCAGTTTAAAAATGATGTTTCATTAGAACAGTTCTTCAAAACAAAGGAAAACGGTGCAGAGACCGCCATCTGGTGGGCAGTCCGTGTTATTTTGACAGATCGGACTGTGAGCTTATAAGCAACTGGTCAGACGGGCTGCTTTCCATTACTTGGAATTAGGTTCACAGGAGAAACATCTTACTGTCCCTTTTACGCTTGATTTCGATGTTGGGCTTTAGGGTAAAAAAAAAAAATAGTTTATATTTTTTGGCTCTAAACTTTAATAAACATTTTTTTTTCTCCTTCTATTGGGGGCTGGTTGTTTCTATTCCAGTCATTCCCTGTTACTAAAAAAAAACCCAAAACAAAGTAGGTTTCAGATCAGTGATACTCTGGTTTGTATTCCCCAAAATTGTTTTATTTTTAGTAATTACGAACCTAGGGTCATAGCAACATTTTGCTAGTTTTTATACTCAATTATTTATTATTACATAATATATTATCACGCCGGTTATTAGTCTTGATAGAATTATGAAGAATCCCTGGTTATGATGTTATGCAGGCAGAATCTTGAGTTAGTTAAAATGTCATTAGCACAGTGATTCCTTTGAAGCACACAGGAACTTGTCGTGTGCCTACATTGGCACGGGTATGAAAGCGGCATATAATGGCTTTACAGCGGCCAATAAGTGATGCCCTTCCATATGGCACAGATTGGAGGCGTCACATGCTTTTCGACTTCCCAGTCCGGCTGCCAGACAGGCCTGTTAATTGGGCGACAAGATCAGAGGCGATATTACAAGCCAATTAAAGCTATTGGGACAGATTGCCAAGTGATGAGCTTCACTGCATAATTGAGAGTGTGAAGAGCCTGTCACCGCTCTGTGTCGGACTCTTTCGCCGTCTCTCCTAACGTGTGGTGAGGACTGGAAGTAGTTAGTGCACTGAGGACACAAACACTTTCTCACAGGCTTAAAGCGATAGTTCACCCAAAATTACATCCATCCATTTTTTGCCGATGAATCCCTTAATCGGGGTCGCATGGGGGGGGGTGAGCTGGAGCCTATCCCAGTTCCTTCGGGCGAGAGGCAGGGGACACACTGAACAAGACCCCCAGTCTGTCGCAGGACGCACAAAGACACACAACCTGTCACACACACACAATCGTACCTATGTACAATTTCCACTGCGCCACCGTCTCTCAAGTCACTTTCTCTTACCATTGGTCTTCTGGCCATTCCAGGTATTCCCAGCCATAGCTCGAGCCCCCCTGCATCCCCTAGACTACCAGGAAAATTGAGATAAAGGGGTAAATGAAACTACATTTAAATGTTTTACGGCTCTCATTCTGTATTTTCTTATTCAGAAACAGCACACAAGACGAGGCCATGACCTTCTGCACATTTGAAAACAAAGACGGTGACGAAACCATGTGCTCAAGGCCAGCTCATACAGCTGACCCCGGGCGTAAAATTGTGATCATCGTGGACGGTCACATATTACACATTCAACATGGAGGAAACAAAACAGTGTGAAGATCACGACTAGGTCCTGTGAAAAATAACTGTGAGATGGTGATTTACTCAGAACAGGACGATGGATAAAAGGCCGCCAGCGGTTGTTTTTTTTTCCTACAGGAAATAGAGAAAGATGATCAGGCCAGAAGAAAGAAGACTCTGTCGGACTGACCTGAACATGTCAAGCAGAAAGTACTGGGATGTGGTCAAACTACACAACCAGTAAACTGGATCTCAAGTAAGCTCAATGCTGGCCCTCAATACTATGGAATGAGGGTCACTTGGCAGCTTAGAAATGGGACGCACCTTAAAATCAGGTATCATAGGTCGTCTGTTACCAGCTCCAGAATATGTATACATCTCTACTTATAAAGGAAATACTTGATAGATTTGTAGCTTAGCATTTTCTGGTTTTAGTTGTTTTCAATCATGATTCGCAGGGCATTCTGGGATACTACCAATGGAGGTCCCGAAGAATCTCAAAGATACACTTCACGAGCGCAGATTTTTAGCTTGAGGAATGCGTTTGAGATTAATGGGACGGATCCGATGTTTCCATCAGTGACATCACAAACGGCTTATGATCAGACCTATGACGGAGCCAAGGTCTCAAGCAGTGAAATACTTTTTGTAGTTAAATTGCTTCTGTAAAAACCCTGCCATGGCCAAACATGGTAGTTCTCAAAGTGGTCTTCGATGACAAGAGTGTGTAATTCAAAATATTTAACAATTTTAACCAAGATACAACAGAAAAACAAAGAGACAACGAAACAAGAGAGCACTTTTCAAGACCGTGTGCGAGGAACCATCAGTAGATTCTGATCCACAGACCTCAGAGCCCGAGCTGGGGTGTAAGTCTGGATCAGATCACTGACCATAAATAGATCTTAAAGTAAGAACCAGAATTTATTTATCCTGAAAGAAACTGGCAGCCAGTGAAGAGATTTAAGGATCGGAGAAATGTGAGTTCTTCTACTAGAGCCGGTCAGTATAGAGTATAGTATAGTAAAGTATAGGCCTACTGCTAACATTGTTATTCTCATGCATCTGGAATGCAAATCAAAGAAAATGTTAAATTATATATACACTTACCCAAAACAGAGCCACAACTGCTGTCTATCAGTGGGGGAATTTCAGCCTGTTACTATTACTATAATTGCATATTTGAAAATAAGAAACTTCATTATTAGAATCTAAGAATTAGAATCAAATTATTATTATTTTTTTGTTTCTTGTAGGAAGGGAGATGGTTTAGTAAATCTAGAAGGATAGAAAGTATTATAAACCTTTATAATATTTATTTTAAACTTAAACGGCCAATGTATAAATGGCCAAATCGGAGTGTTGCCTTTTTTTAACATACGATTGAATAAAACACAAAAAAGAAAAAGTCACAACTGAGCCATTTGTCCACTCTGAACGGGATAATGTGTTTTTTATTAAAATACAGAACATCACAAGTGAATTTAATCTGTCGTTGTATCCATGATTGATAGTGTGGTCCGTGAGCCTGTGGATTGAATCAACCGCCAACCTTTGCTCTCGAGATCTGATGTACAGATTCACCAATTTAAATAAAGTGCATCCATGCAAAGAAGATTGACAGAAGCTCGGACGTATCACAGCGGGTCACTGTCTGAGGCGCAAATGTAACACGCTGACCACTATAGCATGAGTTTTGAGAGTCGTTGTATAAATTAACGACGGGGACTTTTATGTGATTTCATATTGGCAATAACGGTTTGATTTCATTGTGTGTGTGTGTGTGTGTGTGTGTGTGTGTGTGTGTGTGTGTGTGTGTGTGTGTGTGTGTGTGTGTGTGTGTGTGTGTGTGTGTGTGTGTGTGTGCTCGAGGAGGAGTACAAGAGCGAGACCGATCCATACGACAGCTACTTTAATTTGTTCTGGGAATATTGCTGTATTGGTGCAGTCCGCTGGGTCACACCTGCATGCCAAGCTTGCTTAATCATGCAAAAAGAACAGAAAAATGCATTACAGATGTCAGACCGCCGGCTGATAGAGACAGAGATTTGACATCACCTTCCCTCAGAGAGCCGCGGCGAGAAGAAAAATCATTTTTATTGCATTCAGGTGGATCCTTGTCTCTGGAACGAGCAATTTGTTGAGCAATATCCATGAATAAATAAAGCTTTGATTCAATAAAATTAATATTCATTGTAACTGACGTATCATGTTCAGCACAAAAAATCAAATAACGTCCTGGATGAAAACTCATCTTTCATTTGTCAACCCTTACTGTACGACACTTGAAGTGCTCTAGTTGATGTTTTCATTAAAATTGTTTCAACTATTTTCTGGACACCTTTCCTCATGTGTTCATTAACGTCATTTTGGTATGTTTCGTGTGTGTTTGTCAGTTTTCGATCTTCTCCTGCAACATAAGAAATATGACAACAAATGTCTCTTTTAAGTGACCTTTTTAAAGTGTCAAAAAAAGTGTAACTATCATGAAATATTTGATGCACCATTGCCAAATACAGCATGTTTTGTTTTCCCCCTCCATTTCAAAGGTAATTTCCTATTTTATCTTCCAGGTAACTTAAAAAATGTATCTCAGTACTTCAAATGCAAAGTGAGTTGTAGTAATAATACTGCATTAGTCTGGACTATTCAAATGAATCCATTAAATAAAATGTTTAAAAAAAAGTCTAAATGTTAAACGTTGCTGATTTAAGAGGAGAAAACACAGAATTTCACTCAGGTTTGGGATTATTGTCATTTTTAGAGTAGACAAAAATGTTTGTTCATTTTAATGGAAGCGACTGGAGCTCAGTTGTCTTCATCTTCCTCCAAAAAACACACTTAAAAATCTCCAAATACCTCCATATGTTACGATCTGTATGGATTGTAACCCAGGTGCGAGTGAGAGTCTCAAGCAGAATGCAAGTGATGATACAAATGTTCATAGTTCAGAGTCCATATCTCAAAAAACAAGTAGAGTCCAAAATCTCATGTAAAATGTCCAAATCCAAAACATCCACCGACACAGGGAACAAATGGGTAAAAGTAAAAAGGAGGTCATAACACTGTAGAAAAACAACTTAAATACGCAGTTAATAGCGAAAAGGCAAAATCCATACAGAAGAGAAGGAACACGAGAGCAGGCATCACTGAAAGTTACCAACATGCCACAACTTTTGGCCCAGCACACTGGAAAGGAAACAGGAAGTCACCAACCAAAATAAAACCACAATAAAAGTAAAACATTATCAGTTTTATCTTGATCTTTAAAATATATACTTTATTGAATATTCTTTTGATTGTTTAAGCGCTTTGTGACCCTGGTCTGTAAAAGCGCTATACAAATAAAAATTACTTACTAACTTACTTACTTACTTACTATACTGCTCATCTGTAACGCCCCCTTTTGTATTGAAGCCACCACATCAGGAATTGATCCAAATAAATGAAATCAATACGAGGGACGTTACAGACGTGCAGTATCGAGGTATTTGGATGTTTTTAAGTCTTTGGGGACGAATAAGAAGTAAGTAAGTAAGTAAGTAATAGTTATTTATATAGCGCTTTTCCAGACCAGGGTCACAAAGCGCTTTAACAATCAAAACAATATTCAAAAAAGTATATACTTTAAAGATCAAGATAATACTGAGAACAACACAGGAGTTCCAGAAAATCAAGGAAGACAACTGAACTCCAGTCGCTACATTAAAATCAACATATATTTTTGTCTAGAAAGAACAGATGACTCTGAAAATAATCCCAACCCTTAGTCGACATGAGGGTGAGTGGAAAATGAGTGAGGTTTAAAAATTTGGGTGCTTTAAGGCAACAGAAAATTGCCAGATACATCCATCCTTTATCATCGTCTTAAATCGCCTGTGCGTTGAATTAAAGTCTGAATTAGTTGCGACCATCCCATACATTGTGTAAATGCATTTAATAATACAAAAAAAATGGTAATAATTTAATGAATTGAATAATATCGTGTCACAAAGTAAGATAAAACTTTTATTTTCTAACTCGTGTCTAATATTTGTAGTACGACAACTTTAAGATCAACTATTTAAGATTAACAAGATGCATAAATATAAATTTAGAAATTTAGAAGTGTGTAATCAATCTTAAAAAAAAAGAAAGGAAAATCAATTCAACAGCTAGATAGCGTGTCCTTTGGAGAAATATTAATGTTTTCCTCATCCCGACATTGTGGTTTCCGCGATATTTACTGGTGGGAGTTGATTCGTCGTCTCTTTGACGGGGTCTGGACGCTGACGACTCATCTCTCGAGGACGGCTGCGCGTGTGGTTTACGGCTAGCTGGTATTTATCGAAGCTTAAAAACCCAAAACGGTATTCCACTTTCTCTGTGTTTGCCTCTCCCACATTCTCACTGCCAGGGTTGTCTTTACTCTCCGGCGTCTGTGATTATCCAATCAAGACAGAGATATTTTCCACTTGATTTGAACGGGCTAATAGGGTGTTGTGTGTTTCAACCGAGGGAGAACTTCTTGTGAGGGCCCGGAGCCATTTCAAACAGCGACTAATACCAGACTCTGCCGCCTTTGTTTGTTTTCAAAAGGGGAGAGTGACATTTAGCGGCTAACCGACGGGCGAGGGTGGGAACATAAAAGAGAAAAAAGTTTCTTTTTTTTTTTTTTTTAAATGCCAAAAACGCAGGTCTCAGTTTCAGGCAGGTTGTCGTCTGCGAAACCGCACACGCGTGCACGTGTCGGAGGCCGCAACGGCCATTTTTTTTTTTTTCTGTTTCCGCCATCAATCACGACTGTTCTGCAAGGTGCATCCTCGTCACCACTTCGCTTTAAATGGGTCATAACTTCCAAAAAAAAAAGGAGCTGACAGAAACTTCCCATTACCATTCAGTTACAACTTCCACAACTGGTTTTATGAGCTTTATTGACAAGCGACCAGCCGCCCGCTTGAATTGCCCCCTCTTTGGGGTTGTTGTAATGCTGCTGAGGGAATTAAGGACTAGACACAGTGGGACTTGTAAAACCAGTGTCTTGTTGATGGTGGTGGGGCGTGGGGGGGGGGGGGGGGGCTCAGCTGTGTGTGCGTATGTGTGTATGAGCACACTGCAGAGACCAGTAAAATGATGTCTGAATGGAGTCCCCATGCAGCAGTGGTGAGTAGTGTTTGATGGCCATGTGATTTGTTTGTTCAGCCCCAATGGCCTTTTCTCCAGCTTTAGAGGAAGAGGAAGAGAGGGAGGAGGAGGAGGAGGAGGAGAAGGGGGAGAGGACAGATCTCTTCACACCTTCTCCAGCGCTCACCCCACCAATGAGCCATTTAATCCTCCTTCCTACAGCTAAATCAACACCTTTCACACACTTCAAGCTGCTTTCCGACCACCTCCGCTGCCCCGTGTGGCAGTTGACGGGCTGGACCGAACTTCCTGGTACAGAAATAGTCAAAGAAAAATGTCTGCAGAACAGTGCGACATGAAATTGAATCAGGTGGGGGGTGTAGAATAAAGTACCAATAATTGACGTCTCTCTTTCTTCAGAATTAAAAAATATATAAATACATACAATTCTTTTTGGCAGTGTGGAATGTGACCAGCTGGTCGTTCAGCCTTTTCAGACTAAAATGCAAACTTGTTTTTGATAATAACATCGGACAAATCCCACATTTATCGTACAAATAAGATATTTATTGTATTACAAATAAGATAATCACTGGTCAATCTGATACCATACAAAGGCTGATTTTAACTATAATTGAAACCCAAGAAATGACAACCGAGTAGATTTGTTAATTCATTGAATTAAGGTAAAAAAAACTCCACTGACATTTTGATTCCTGTCGACCAATATTGAAAAACTGTATCTAAAAAAGCATAAAGCCCTTCTAATAACCGAATAGAACCAACAGTATTGTCTCGAAACCTCAGCAAATGTTGTCATAATAGTCGATTTTACAAGAAGTTTGGATGAATTTCATAGAGAAGGAATAAAACGTGCAAAAAGGAGGTCATTGTATCCTTTCAGTTCTCAATAATATTCAAAAATTAAAGATGGAAAACATAAAATACCAAAGAAAATTTCAATTTTATAAATCCTGCCTTTGTTGTATATTACCAACAACTATGAACATCAAATATGATTAAGATAAAACAACAGAAAGTTTTTTAGAAAGGAATTTAAAAGGCTAATTTTCTAGCATTTTACCTAGTACTTCAAGTTCTTAGTAGTATTTTCAATTACGTTGAAATCTGAGCTGTATAGAGATGAAAAGATGTTGATAAATATGGTGTAAATTCAGATGATATCGGCAAATCAACAGATATTTACTGACACGATCGAGTATAAAATGATGTTGAATATCTATTGTTTGGACCAGACAGTGCCAACGCGAGCTCAACTCCGTTATCAACTTTATTTTTAAAACAGAGAATGTAAAATAAACGATATTCTCAATTGTACTGTTTTAATCGTTTTAATATATCTTTAATTAAAACGAAAACACCACAAAGAGGACTAAGTGTCGATGCTAAATCCAAAAAAACCCAACATATTAACTGTTTGCCCGAGAACAAGTTTTACATTTTTTGTTGAACTATTTAAAGATAAAGGAGCTTTTATTTTGAAATTTCTGAAGTTCAAATCTCTTATGATACCCCTTATTAAGACAATGAAGATATCAACAAAAAAATAAATGCATAATATTAAATTACAAACTTGAATCAGAATAATTGAAATGATGCTGGTTGTATTATTCTACTTGCTACAAGCTTTAGCACATTTCTAACAGGACTTTGAAGCAGGTAACTTTTATATCTATATTTTTTAAATACTCTCCCTGACTTGAAAACTTTTCCAAGGCAAGTTTTACCAAATCATCTTCATCCAGGATGGCGGGGTCCGAGGTGCCGAGGCTCAGCTCGCAGGGGCCTCACCTATAGATGCTGGATCTAGCAACAGCAGTTTAGGAGCCAAAGCATCACATCATATAATCTACTTTTAATGTTGCTTCTGTAGGAACCCAATGGAAAAAAAGAGGAGAAAGTGTTTCAAGGCCTATGATGGAAAAGTCTCCTTCGTAGGCGGAACATTTAGCTCGGTGTGGTAATTGTGTCTCTGGGGTCGGATCCTTGGACTTGATCCGGCGAGATCAGAGGCCAGAGAGGAAACTACAAAGAAGGAGAGGAACCACGGAGCAAGCTGGAGGTTGAGGTCATTAACGGAAGGAAATAATGATCAGAGTCAGAGAACATCCAAGACAAGATAATTACCTGAAGCATTACACAGTAATGCTGCGTCTTCTTTCATGTTCATCATACTTTATATTTGCCATTTCAAAATAAAGTTCAACTGATTCTCACCAGGTAGCTGTTTTGAGGGGCCGTGACATCAGAAAAACAGAAGAAATTAAGTGAAAAAAATGAAAGCATTTTTTGATGTTGAAAACTTAAGAAAGAAATCATTTTAAGGAACAAAAAAACAGGTATATAAGGATGTCAATATAATAACAGCATGATAGAAATAAGTTATTATATCAGTGTCATCAGATAATTGAATGGTCGAATTGAATATTTTTAATGTTGTATCTTTGATTTTTTATTTATTTTATTTATTGTATTTATTTTATTTATTTTATTTATTTTATTTATTTTATTTATTCTATTTATTTTATTTATTGAAATGTTTATTTTAATCAATTATTTTTTGGGAACACTTGAATTTAGTCATTTAAATATTTATGGGTTGCAATTTATATGTTTCTTTCATATTACATTTTTAAATTAAATATATTTTTTTCAGTTTCATATTTTAATTTAATAAATATTAAAAAAAAAACATATTTTAATTTTAATAGTTTTTTCTTGGTGGCCTTTTCAATTCAATAGAAAAATTATGTCATAATTGTGCCTCCTGACTAGTAATAGTCGGATGAAACTTCATGAAACAGTGTCATGTTGTTTAGAGGTCAGTAGGTGGTGCCATCAGTTTAAAAAACGTATGTTTCATTAGAACAGTTGTTCAAAACAAAGGAAAATAGTTCAGAGACCGCCATCTAGTGGTCTCTGAAAATAATGACACTGCTTCATGAAGCTTCATCAGACCATCACTACTAAAGACTAGTGGGATACTTGATCAAACTACTGGAAAATCATGCGACAAATACAAAAAAAACAAAAAAAAACAATGAATAAAATAAATGGTAAATTGAACCATTCAATATCCTCAATCAAGATATAAGATAATTCTATCCTTTTGACTATTACATTGAGTGGTGAATTTTGGTGAATTTGGTTATTTTTTTCCTTTTAATTAGATTTTTTTAATATTTTTTCGTAAGATAAGACCTTTTTTTCCCTTTTATTTAACGTTTAATAAATGTAACAAGACAAAAGATAAATAAAACAAAAAGTGAGCAAATAAATATATCTTTAAAAAAGAGTCATAGTGGTTTTAAATAATTCACAAACATATTAAAAGGTAAAACATGCCGTGGTTAGTTATATATATATATATATATACGGCTGTGTGGATCCAGGCCCACATGTGTCCAGAGCTTGCCTGGATCTGCTCAAAGCACCAAAGCGTTCATTACATGATTGGCACGTGTTGAGCGAAAATGCTGAGGATTGACAAACATGTGTCGCGCACGTGTGAAGAAAGTGTTTCTCAGCGTCTAACCAACACTTTTTTTTTCCTGTGGATCACCTTATCTGTCCCTGCCAGAGTGACCGGGGGTCTCTGTTCCGTCGCACACGTCTTCACCGGGGCCTCCTTCTTCTTCTTCTTCTTCTTCTTCTTCTTCTTCACACGCATGCTGACGCACGTACGAGTCCACGCCTCGCCTCGCCCCGGACTGGTCCGTCTTCCTCTATTTTGTGACAGCGAGCGAGAGGGGGAAACGTGAGCGTCGGCGGTCCCTGAGACTTGGTGTCGACTGACAGATATAATTACAGGAGCAGTCTTGAAAAACCTCCCCCCCCCCCCGCCGCCCGCCCGCCCTCCTCCGTCCCTGCAGCTCCTACCCCTCCAAACACTACCCCACGCCACTCTTACCCCCTTGGCCCGGACCATTATTTATTTTAGCAGCTCCAGCCCGCTTCAGAGGGCTCGGCAGCACTCGTAGGGCCCCTGCCAAAGAGTGGCTTTCTGACTGAAAGCTTTCCAAACAAGCTCCGCTGGTCCATTTGGCCGAGGTCCAACGGTGTGCGGTCTCGGGACCGAGGCTCCGCTCACGTCTTAAGAGACGGAGGGAGCAGAGGATCTGGTTCGCATTAGAAGAATATGTGTGTTTGGGACAAATCCCTGTGTGTGTTTCTGGTGACCTGACCCAGACCCGGGAGTGATGGTCGCTGGAACCTGAAGCCGCGGTACATGGTATAAACAACCAGTGGTGTATTTACACAGAGCCGAGGAGCAGAGGACTGGAGCGGACCCCGGGGCCTGAGACTGTGCAGACGACGACTCCGCCTGTCCATCTCTTGCCTGGACTTCCTGTCCCTGCAGGTCCACCTCCGACATCGCGTCGCTATGGAGATATACGGCTGGAGATAAGTGACAGTACAGGAGAGAAGTCTTAAGTACAGGAGTGACGTGATGTCAGCAACAACTTTAACCTTTTGAAAATAAACTCAACAATCTCAGTTTTATTTTATAACGATCATCATTTTCTTGATTTGTGGGTCACTGCATGTACTTTTGTGTGTGTCTGCATGTGTCTGTTAGGGTTGTTTAAGTGTGTGTACGTGTTAGTGTGTGTCTGCATGTGTCTGTTAGGGTTGTGTAAGTGTGTGTACGTGTTAGTGTGTGTCTGCATGTGTCTGTTAGCGTTGTGTGTCTACATGAGTGTGAGGTTGTAAGTGTGTGTATGTGTTAGTGCATGTGTTTGTGCATCCATGTTTGTGTGTCTGTTAGTCTGTGTATGTGTGCATGTGTATGTGTGTATGTACATGCATGTGTCTATTAGGGTTGTGTGTCTACATGAGTGTGAGTTTGTTAGTGTGTGTACGCGTTTGATTGTATGTGTTTGTGCCTATTTGTGTGTGTGTGTGTGTTAGTCTGTGTATGTGTGCATGTATGTGTGTATGTACATGCCTGTGTCTGTTAGGGTTGTGCCTACATGAGTGTGAGTTTGTTAGTGTGTGTATGTGTTAGAGTTTTATTGCATGTGTTTGTGCCTATTTTTTGTGTTTTAGTCTGTGTATGTGTGCATGTGTGTGTGTGTGTATGTACATGCATGTGTCTATTAGGGTTGTGTGTCTACATGAGTGTGAGGTTGTTAGTCTGTGTACGTGTTAGTGTGTGATTGCATGCGTTTGTGTATCTTTTTTGTGTGTGTTAGTCTGTGTATGTGAATGTGTGCATGTGTGTGTGTATGTACATGCATCTGTCTGTTAGGGTTGTGTGTCTACATGAGTGTGAGTTTGTTAGTGTGTGTACGTGTTAGTGTGCGATTGCATGTGTTTATGCATCTTTGTGTGTGTGTGTTAGTGTGTGTGCATGTGTGTATCTATGGACATACATGTGTCTAATAGGGTTGTGTGTCTACATGAGTGGGAGGTTGTTAGTGTGTGTACATGTTAGTGTGTGATCACATGTGTTTGTGCATCTTTTTGTGTGTGTGTGCATGTGTGTGTATGTACATGTATGTGTCTATTGTGGTTGTGTGTCTACATGAGTGTGAGTTTGTTAGTGTCTGTACGTGTTAGTGTGTGATTGCATGTGTTTGTGCATCTTTGTGTGTGTGTGTTAGTCTGTGTATGTGTGCATGTGTATATGTGTATGTACATGCATATGTCTATTGTGGTCGTGTGTCTACATGAGTGTGAGTTTCTTAGTGTGTCTAAATGTTAGTGTGTGAGCGCATGTGTTTGTGCATCTATTTGTGTGTGTGTGTGTGTTAGTATGTATATGTGTGCATGTGTATATGTGTATGTACATGCATATGTCTATTGTGGTCGTGTGTCTACATGAGTGTGAGTTTGTTAGTGTGTTTACGTGTTAGTGTGTGAGCGCATGTGTTTGTGCATCTATAATTGTGTGTGTTAGCCTTGTGTGTTTGTGCATGCGTGGATATGTTTGTGTGGGTGTCTGCATGTTAGTCAGTTTGAGTGTGCACGAGTGTGTGTGTTGGGGGGGGTTCATTGATTATAGCTGTGTGTGTCTATATGTGTGTTATTTTGTCTAATTGTGCTCGCATATGTCTCTGTTTGTGTGTGTGTGTGTTTCTAGGTATGTGCGTGTGTATGTATGTTTGAGTTTGTGTGCATGTGTCTGTTATTGCGGGTCTAGTTAGTGGTTGTCCGTGTGTGTGTGTCTGTGTTATTGTGTGTGACTGGCTGTGTGCATGTGTGTGTTTGTGTGTGTCTGGGTGTGTGTGTGTGTGTATGCAAATATCTCAGTGTGGATGTCTATGCAGGTGTGTGCAAGTGGGTGTCGGTTTGTGTATGTGTGTGTGTGTGTGTGTGTCTCTAACTATGTGCGTGTTTGTGTACGCCTTAGTTTCAGTGTGATTGGTGTGTCTGTTTGTGCTGGTCAAGTTGGTGGTTGTGTGCGTGAGCGTGTGTGTGTGGGTGTTCATGTTTGAGTGTGCGTGTGCATGCGTGTGTGTGTGTGTGTGTGTGTCATGACATTTGTTTGAGATGTTGCAGCTGTCCGATGTTCCAGGAATCAGGAACCAGACCCAATCTCACCTGACCTCTGAGTGGTGGAGTGTGACCAAATGCATGAAAATATACACAAGTATTCACAAAGACAGACTCTCTCACACACACACACACACACACACACACAGGCCCCAGAGGAACAGAGAAACAGGACACACACTCTTCCTCAGGCCATCAGAGAGGAAGGAAGTAAGGGCTGGTGGTCACAGAGCACGCCAACGGTAGACCTGCATGTCACACACTCACACCACGTTTGACATTTAGAGGCGAGAAAACGAATGGAAGGGTTAAAGGAACACGAGGGGATCAGAGGAACCATCGGAGAAAACTGTTCGTCCTGTGCATCTTCATCACTCTGTCGATCTCGCTAGAGAGCAGCAACAATGACGCCCAGCACTTCACTGAAATGCTTAACCCTGGATGTCAAGTGCTGTAGAAGAAAATCTTTCAACTTTTCTAAAGACTAAATTTCACGACATTTCAATTAAGTTGAAGGATTTTCTCAAGTGTGGCGCTTTATTATTTACACGGTTTAGGCTGTTCTATCATAAGTGACCGCGTCATTGTGTTTTTCCATAATTATGGTGTAAGAGGCAAAATCAGTAAGTCATCTGTGAGAGTTTTATTGTATAAATTGTGACAGAAACTTTTTTAGTCGGATTAAAATATCTCCAAAGTTCTTTGAACACGGTACAAGGCAAAAGAAAATGTGATCGTCATAGCACTACTCTGTTTCCAGTAACCTTTCGGTTACTATGTTTCAGACATGAAAACATAAAGGTAGAGCACCGGAAGAAGGATCAATAAAAAACATCAATTAGTAGATCTCAGGATGGCAGTGAATGGATGAACAACCAGACAAATACACCTTCAGGTGGTGAAAGAAATGTGAAATTATGTTTAGTTGAGGAAACCAAACAGATGGTTAGTGCACTAAGGATGGTTGAGATTCCAAAGGAGATTTCTTTCATGGATGAATGCATGGATCAATGAACGGAGGACACAAACATGGAGCAATAGAATAAATGAAAAGATGGATGGCTTAACAAATTGAAGGTCAGAGATTGGAGAAAAAAAAACATATCAATGGCCGATAGAAAGACATATAGACAAATGGAAATAAGGCTTGACTTACTGATGGTTGGGTGAACGTATAGAGAGTGACGTGTTCGTGAATGGATAGATGGATGGACGGAAAAACTGATGGGAGGAGGGATGGATGGATGGAAGGGTGGATGGATGGATAGCGGTAGAAATCGAAGGATTGCTATAGGAGCGGATTAAGGGATAGACAGAAAGATAGACAGACAGATAGAATAATCTATGGGTGGATGGATGGACAGATTGGAGGCTTGAGGATTGGATGGATGGAAAGATATAGAGATGACAGGGGGTAAATAGATGGATGGACTGATGTTGGATGGACAGGTATAGGGGTAAAATAAAGGGTAGATGGATGGATGGACAGATATAGGGATGAAATAAAGGGTAGATGGATGGATGGACAGATATAGGGATGAAATAAAGGGTAGATGGGGGGATGGACTGATGTTGGATGGACAAATATAGGGATAACATAAAGGGTAGATGGATGGATGGACTGATGTTGGATGGACAGATATAGAGATGAAATAAAGGGTAGATGGATGGACAAATATAGGGATTAAATGAAGGGTAGATGGGTGGATGGCCTGATGTTGGATGGACAAATATAGGGATAACATAAACGGTAGATAGATGGATGGACTGATGTTGGATGGACAAATATAGGGATAACATAAAGGGTAGATGGATGGATGGACTGATGTTGGATGGACAGATATAGGGATGAAATAAAGGGTAGATGGATGGATGGACAAATATAGGGATTAAATAAAGGGTAGATGGATGGATGGACTGATGTTGGATGGACAGGTGTGTGGGTAGACTGAAGGGTGGATGGATGGATGGATGGATGGATGGATGGATGGATGTATGGATGGATGGATGGATGGATGGATGGATGGATGGATGGATGGATGGATGGATGGATGGATGGATGGATGGATGGATGGATGGATGGATGGATGGATGGATGGATGGATGGATGGATGGATGGATGGATGGATGGATGATGGATGGATGGATGGATGGATGGATGGATGGATGGATGGATGGATGGATGGATGGATGGATGGATGGATGGATGGATGGATGGATGGATGGATGGATGGATGGATGGATGGATGGATGGATGGATGGATGATGGATGGATGGATGGATGGATGGATGGATGGATGGATGGATGGATGGATGGATGGATGGATGGATGGATGGATGGATGGATGGATGGATGGATGGATGGATGGATGGATGGATGGATGGATGGATGTTGGATGGACAGATATAGGGATTAAATAAAGGATAGATGGATGTGTGGACTGATGTTGGACGGACAGGTGTGTGGGTGGACTGAAGGGTGGATGGATGGACTAATGTTGGATGGAAAGATATAGGGATTAAATAAAGGGTAGATGGATGGATGGACAAATATAAGGATTAAATAAAGGGTAGATGGATGGATGGACAAATATAAGGATTAAATAAAGGGTAGATGGATGGATGGACTGATGTTGGATGGACAGAGGGAAGGACAAATAGAGGGACAGGGGGACAAATGAATGGTTCAACAAAAAGACTACACACACTGGTGCACTACAGTAAAAACACAGAAGGCTGGATGAACGTAGGATCTAACATGGATGGACGGATCAAGGCTGAAGCAGCAACACTGCCATGAAACCTGAGCCACTGGCCACTGCCTCGTCACACGCCGTCTTCCACCGATAGACGAGGCCGTCTCCGACCAGAACAGCGGAAGACAATACAGTTGTTGATCACACAGCCCGAGAGAGACGAGCGCTCCGTCCATGTCGGCGCTGCAGTTTATCAGCGGGGTCAGGGCTGCCGGACGCCGATTGTTCCGGGGGCCGCGGCGAGTCTGCGGGACCACGATTGTGACGAGCAGAAGGTCATCCGGTCCTGATAACTGACAGAGAGAACCCGAGTGTCACCGGTTTAATCAATCATTTCTCCAGCCGCCTCAATCCACCCCTTTGTGTCCGTTCCTCTTTTTCCTCTTCATCCTCCATTTTCCTTTTTTTCTTTTTTTTTTTACTACCCTGCAATTACAGCTTATCAGTGGTGGTAAACTTGGCCCCTCCACTTCCTTATCTCCGCGGTCGAGCCGTGCAAGGGTCTCTTGAGCAAGAGCTCGGCGAGGACTGGCGGCCGAGATGGAGAGAGAGTCGCTTGTTGGAAAAGGAAGTGAAAAAAAAAAGGCGGAGATAGAGACTTCAAGTGAATGAATAGGCCGTTATAAAAGGAATTAGACGTGACATTTGACCTCCCTTCAGTCCACTCTTGGACTCGCCATTTTAATTTTTTTAAGGAAATTTTTGTGTTTCCTTCCAAGACGTCGTCCTGCGTGGTCAGTGTGTGTGTGTGTGTGTGTGTGTCTCAGAGGCCATTGAGTTGAGGGAGCAAAGCTTGGCCTTGTGGTCTGACCCCGGAGTTGAGACTGATGTCTGGGTCTGAATGCCCTTGTCTGACCTCTTGACCCCCGTGTGTTTGGGTGCGCGTCTGTGCGTGTGAGTCCATCGGAACCTTTTCGCATAGACTTCGATGCAATTAGGACGTACACAAGCGCTCATTCAGATGAACACTCGTGTGTGTGTGTGTGTGGATCTTTTATCGTGTGTGTGTATTCCTGTGAGCATTGTGCGTTTGTGTGTGTGCGCGCCATCGAGCTTCGGGGTCGGGGGGCGGGGGGCTCAGCTCTGTCCAGACGAGACAGAAGTGACAGGTATTGATCATGGTTGTTCCAGTGCAGCGGAGACCCTGTGAAGCCTGTGTGCTCTGGGAAGGGTCCTGTCTGAATCCGGAGAAAGCCAGTGTGTGAGGGGAATTTCGGGGGGGGTTGGGGTGCAACTACGATCAATGCCTTATCCTTCCTTGAGAGCCAACAGGTCAATCTAGATGTAGCGTTCTGGTTTTTTTTGACAGCAGTAAAGTAAGACATGTCAGGAACAGAATAAAAATCATGGAATTATCGGAGCGTGGCAAGAGAATATTAAAGAATTGTGGATGAAAAAAAGGAGATTTTTTATCATCGATGTCTGTTGGAATTAATACTTATTGGAAGAAGAGATGGAGCTGATAAAAGAAGAAGCTAGAAATATTCCACCAAATTAAAAAAAAAAGGGCAATGGTTTACAACTTGAACTTGGACATGGCTCAGTGACATCACAGCCGTTACCGATTTCTGTCCGGGCACTTCCTTCATCGCACCCGGAAAATATCAACGTCTTCTTTTTGTTCTTCTTATTGCACTTTGTTCTTCTTCTTGTTTTTATAAATCTGTCTGTGTTGCTGTGTGCTGGAAAACCATTTCCCGAAAAGAAACCTCCAGACGGATTAATAAAGTTCATAAAAATGATCCGATTGACAAAGGTATTGTATTTGCTAACATGAAAGTTTTACATGTGATACAAAGTGTCCTTTAATTGTTCAAGTTCTGTTCACTCGTGAAAAAGGTTTTCAAAAAGTCGTCCAGGTTGTTACATCGTTTTACGCTTTGACTTGCTGTTTCTCTTTCCTTGTGCTTAACACAGTCCAGAAACGTATTCGCCGTACGCCATCCCCAGACAACCCCTTAGTTTCCACCCAAAGCTGACGCATCAAGGAGGGTCCAGATGGTCTCTTCCGATTAGATTCTGGACAACAAGTGTTTTTAGAAGGCGAGTCTGAAGCGATGTAGTTCCCGATTAATATACCATTATTTTAGGTGAGCGTTTCGAGTCTCTCCTGGGAACAGTGCAACGTAACGGCTACGATTCAACAAGCAGTCGAGTTTATGAAGTACATGGTATTTCTATCGGATTTCTAAGAAAGTTATTTTGGCCCAAAACCCAACCCAAACCTGATGCGACCACGTCCCGTTCATAGTCATTCTGTTCCTTAACCGCCTGAAAGTGACTTTACTTTACACCGAATGTATGTACCAACCCTTACCTCGACGGTTGAAGACTCGATTTATTCACCTGTTGGTATTTGTTTTCGATGATCCAACCACTGCGGGACGTTTGCAATGGTTATCGAGCTGTCGTCACTTCCATTACTTCCCGTGCAATGTTAGGAGAAGAAAGGGTCTTCGTGAACACCCCTTTTTTCACAGACAAATCGATTCGTAAGAGTCCAGGGCCGACAAGCATTTCCTTTTTTTATTTTTTGCATAGAGCACTCTAGGGATGGAAAATGATTGAGATTCACCAACACAAATAAGGGGGAATAAAGAAGTGTTGGCGAGGCCGGGGGGCTGCAATGGGGGCTCGTATGGAACAAACTAGCCGGTTCGAGGATCCACACTGAGACGGACACACGTGCACAAACACACACTCGAGGGCCCTTGTGCCCTCCGCCCTCCCTCCTTGTCCCTTTATCCCTGTCTGGTTGGAAAGGTCAGGGCATGTCTGGGAACGGGGCTCCCAGGATCCCCATTCCCTACCGATCCACACACACACACACACACGCATGTGCGTGAAATTATAATGTCCAAATTTATTAGCGATGTCTGGCGCACCCCCCCCCCACAAGAAACAAATGCCTTTGAGATGGGTTCCATTTATGCCCGCTGGTCATCATGAACCCCTCAGACATTGCACCCTAAAATCCTGCAGTGCCCATCTCTTCCACCTAAACCCCCGACCCCCACCCGCCTCCGACGAAAACCTTCATAAGAGAAGAGAGTGAACACATTCAAATGGAAAACATAGTCCATTGTGACCCGTGTTTTGTCTCCTCACCATGTAAATAGCTGCACTGGCTACAAATCAAGGTTGTGAATTTGTGACGTCGGTTCTCTGGCGGTTTGAAAAAAGTGCGTTGTTGTCACGTGATACTTTTCTCAGACGTGTCGCGATGCACGGGTGTATTTGTGTAAAGTTGAGATCTTACGCGAGGCGAGATTTTTCTTCTACTTCCTCCGGTGTCCCTGGGAAAGCGTCGCCGACACACACACACACACAAGTGATAAAGAAGGAAACCATCTCGCTCCATGAACCTCCTGACCTGGAGCCCACCAGTCCTCCCTGGACTGGGACGTTACCGGGAGAGGTTGGGGGGAGGAAAAGTTGCGAAGGAGACAAGAGACCAAGGGCCCAGCTGGGGTGGGGGAAGGAAAACAAAAAAACCCACCCCTCCTTCCTCTCCTCCCTTACCTCACCTCTTGCTCTCTGACCCCCGACAGGGAGGCGGACCCCGACTATGTCTGGTCCACTTCATGGCTAAACTTATAATGGGTGATAAAAGTGTGGTTATTTACTGCGCTTCGCAACAATGTGCGCCTCACAAATGTCGGCGTTCGTCTAGTTTAATAAACTAGCCTCACTTGAGCTGGTCCAGCTTGAGGATCCGACAGAGTGGGATTAAATCAGGCATTTGTTGTATTCAATTGATTTCCTCCAGAAAAGTTGAGGCTAGTAGAAGTTTTTCCCAGACTCTTACTTGCTTACTCTACTACGTTTGTACTCAGTAAAAGGTATTTTGGTAAAGTTACCCCCTCGAGAAACTCCTGCTCCCTTTAGGGTTTTATGCAAATAAAACTTGTTTGGTCAGTCTGGGTGTGTTTTGGCACTTGTCACCTCTTCAGTTGAAACCAGCTTATGTGCTCATCCTTACAGTATTTGCAACTTTTATTGCCCTTTGCTTCTTTTTTTTCACAAATAATTTGATGTTGTTGACTTGGTTGTTGCTAAAAAAAAAAAGGTTTTAAAATAATATTTGTCTTACCTAACTCTGTCTGAGGGCTATTTGATGAGTGTACAAAAACAAGTCCAAACCTGTTTGCTTATGCAAAGTAAATTTAAAAAGAAAAAACTATCTCAATTTGTCTGTTGAAAGTGCTAAAGAGTGCTTGCTCAGCATATTTGCATTTTTTTCACGAGTCTAATCAAGTTCAATTTTCTATTCAAGACTTCTCGTTCACCGAAACTTCTTTTCTTTTATTTATGATTTTTAACACAAAGTCTTCGTCACCTTATTCTCCACCTTTGAAAGGCATGAAGAGCGGTGTTTGTCCGTGACATCTTTAAAGGGAAGACTTTACTTGAGATAAAGAAGGATTAATCTCAAACGGTTTCTGAAATAAAACCAAAAAATACTTCACATTAAAAGTGATTAAAAGAAGTGAGTTATTACACTTACTTTGATAGACACATACCATACAGACCAAAAATATATATTGTTAAGCATTTCTAGTCTTTTTTAATTTAATAAATATTTTGCAGAAAATATGAAAAACACACACACATTAACTTAAAACAGCACAAATAGAAAAGCAGAGAACTCCCATAATGCATTAAAATACATGCATATTGCAGTGTTAAGTTTGATTAAACTTGAATATATAGAAGTTGTTTTAAAAAGATGATTTTTAAAGTGACTTAATGCTATTTAATTCCATAATAATAACTTCTAAGCTAGGTTTTGTGCCTTTATTGTACATGTGTTTATGCCCAATATAGTTTTTTTTATAAGACACATGAATAAAGAGAGACTTGAACTCACTCATCAGTTTATATTAACTGTTTCTTGACAACCTCTCCCACCATCATGACAAAATATCAACATCCATTTAAAACACGAAAATTCAAAATAAAGCCTACGAACGTACATTAAAACTGGACCAGCTGGTGTGGGTCATCAACAAGGTTGCTTTTACGGGTCACACTTTACTACACGATCGACCTTTGAACCGGCAATCGAGTTCTCCAGGTGAAAAAAGTTGTGGTTTGGTTGTACAGACGAAGAGGCAGGACCGGGTTCTTCAAATCAAAGTTCAATCCATTAACCGTGTGTGATTGAGTCAAATCTTTTTTTGTAGGAAGAAGGTCAAATCGTGTCTGAAAGATTTTTTTTTTACCCCGAGCCACTGATGGAGTATCATCGCTGTGTGTGTGTCTGTGCGCCAGAGTCTATCATGTGTCTCAGTGTGTTTACATTTACGTCGGAGCGTGTTACTGCTGTCGCCGAACGGGACGAGGGGTCATCATTCACTTATCCCTTCATCCATTGAACGGTTCACACACACCGCTGAGGTTTTTCTTACTGGTCCTGCCCTTGATCTGGGTCAGATCAGAGCCCCATTCAGGGTCCCCCGGAACCCCTGCTGCTGCGGTGCTCCATCATCAACCCGCTCGCCTCTCGCCGATGCCCAGGATTGTTTCCAAAGATTAGACTTAATATGAATATCCATAAACAGAATAGGACTCCCAGACTGTGAAAGCTATCAAAGACATATTTGCATCTAATCCTCAAAGAACCCACTCCCACCCCTTACGGGGAGCCTGCCATTCCCTTTCAGCCCACCAAAAAAGATCCAACTCAACCAGGCCAAATTAGAAAAAAAATAAAACCCGGTAAACCTGCCACCCCCCCCCCCCCCCCCAGCCCTCTGAAACCCTCCTCACTTGCCCCCCAGACCATCCCATCCATTCCCCGACCGTTGGGCCAGACAAGACCAGACCAATTCTGTTGGGGATTATTTGGCTTAGTGATGAATAATGGATGACCATCTCCCCTCTGGCTCTCCACCACAGCAGCACCTCTCAATTGGTCTTGGCGCCGAGCCATTCAAGCCGCCTTTCTGGACGGTAGCTCGCTTCCACAACCCAGGAGATCTTAACACTGAATATTGGGTAATCGTGGACAGATTAGGGGTACGATAAGTGCTGTTAGGCGATAGTTTTTTTTTCTCTTCCTCACATAGCATTTTTGAATAACTTTTTCATTCCTCACTGTCTCACGGTTTCATTTTTCATGCTCTAAGTAATGGTCACTGGGGGGCCACGGTGGGCGAACGGCGAGATGCGTGGAGCGTGGGAGAATCGCCCTAACATTGTCCTTGCCCTGAAAAGCAAGAAAGGCACTCTTCTTTTATTCTTCTTCTCATCCTCGTTTTTACACTTTATGTCTTTTCATCCGCTTTTTTTTTTTTTACCGCGGTTGTGTTTACAATGGGGCACTCCGGGCCAAAGTGATGTCGGTGGCTGCGCAGCAACACAAGGACACACCTGGGCATGAGAGGTCCGGCATGAATGGGGAGACAAGTTCATCCAAAGGGCCGAGCGAACAGTAACGCAGGAGGGGATGAATCCCTTTGTGGCCCCTGTCTACACTCAAGCCCATTACCCCCCCCTGCCTCCCCCCTTCAAGACAACATGCTCCCAAGGTGCATTTGGACAATATGTTTTTTGTACACTCATTATTTGTGACCCTTTTAGGGTTTTTCATTTTCTTGTTTTACAGCTTTGTTTGTTTGTTTCTTTCAGGTCTGGCGAGAGCAGGCTCGGGGTCTTTTCACGACAGCTGTGCGGCCGGGCGCTGCATGCAGACAACACAAGTTCAGCACAATGAGTGACAAGCGCTTTGTAGTGAAGGAGGCCCTCGATGAATGTGTCCCCGCCGAAGACCACCGGTTGGCCCCATAAAAAAGCAGAATATGAGAAGACGCCCCTGTTCAGGAGAGTCAAGCTCCCTGAGAGTCTGCCGCAACCTGTTGGGTCACTCACTGCAACAATTGTCAGTGGTCCGAGGAACAAGTAGTCTAGTTGAATCCTTTTTTTTTTTTACAATTTTGACCTTAAATTTCATACTTTTAGAAAAAATGAGGGCGGTGAAGTAAACATTTATGAATCAATTTAATACTAAAAAAGTTTTTTTAACTCGCGTGTTGTCTCTGGGTCAAAGGGGAAAGACCTCCCTGGCGTCCATTCGATACATATGCAGTGATGGAGAAACACAAGGGATACCACAAACACATTCGTTTTCAGGCCTTTGGGTCACTTTGAGCCTGAGATAACACAGAGGTTAAAAACTTTTTTTTAATAATTGAAAGTTTCTTTAAGTACTGTGCCACTAACCATAAATGAAAGTTAATTAATATTTGATATTGAAATAATCCCAATGACACCCATTCCCACGCACACACTGGCAATAAACAGTCCTTATCAAAGTAAACTCTGTACAGAAGTTACTTGGCGACTGATTATTACAACCGGAAATTTTTAACTTAATATTTTTTGTAAGGGAGATGCAGTTTGAAGTCTGTGTAGTTTTTAAAATTGTACGTCAATCTAACGTTCTTGATCATATTTACATGTATTCTTTGTATTTACTAAATCCGTCTTTGCTTCATTTTGCTTTTGTTTGATGATGATGTCTGAAGCGCCTCCGTGAGAAATTCAAACCAAAACGACCATAAGATATGTAGCCAGCATGTGAAGTGTCAAACTAAATCACACAAGCGGCCCCAAAAAAAGTGAAAGGCTTATGAATCTTCGTGAATCAGTGTCAGGTTGTTTAGCGGTCAGTAGGTGGCGCCATCAGTTTAAAAATGATGTGATGTTTCATTAGAACAGTTTTTTGAAACAAAAGAAAATAGTGCAGAGACCGCCATCTTGTGGACTCTGAAAATAATGACACTGCTTCATGACGCTTCGTCAACACGTATCTGAAGTCTTTCTATAATTGTTTTCGTCAATAATCTCAGTTCCTTTTCTTATCTTAAACATTAGAATATTCATAGGTCTCAATATCTATGTGAATATTAGACTACTTTGATGTGAGCAAACCCTTTGACAAGAGAGTTTTACACTTTTGCAGACTTTTCCCTAATTTTCTTAGACTCCTGTGTTTGTCTTATGTGTCTTGGCCTTTTAAAGTATGTAATTTAACTGTGTTTTGTTTTTTATTGTTAAAGCGCTTGTGACCCTGGTCTAGAAAGGTTGTTTACAAATAACCTTTACTTACTTACTTGCTTTTTTTCCAGCCAGTGCACTTTGACTTTGAAACAACCTGCCTGAGGAGGCATTTTAACTATTTAACCCCTTTGATACCGGGTCCAAAAACTATGTGCCGCTTTGTTTGGGCTCAGGTGACTCTGGCTTCTTAGGGAGCAAAGAAGATTTCTGGATCTCTATGATATATATGGTAAATAAAATTAAAAAAAAGGTACAGTTGTTCATAAGATCCTTTCACAGGATCAACAAAAGTGTGTCAAACTTCTGTACAAATCCCTCCAATTCTGAACTGTAACAGAGGCGAGCAACACTGAGCCGAGAGTAACAAGGTCAGTGCAGAAGGTCAAGCATGTGACCGTGGCCCTTTTACCCCCTCTCCCTCCCCCACCCCGGACCCCCTCCGCCCCCCCCTCCTCTCTGCTCCCTTTGACCCCAGGGCCTCAAGTTTTGAACCACGAGTGTCGCTGCAATTCTTAGAATCTTCCAGGGCCCTCTAACCCTGCAACCTCGCTCTGACTTATCCTCTGTCGCCCCTGGAACAGCTGGAGTGGCTCAAGGAGCGAACTCTGCCGGCCCCCGGGAGGCCGACCACCACCGTACACACCTTTTTTATGCACAGGAGGCAAACACACAAGGGCAGCGAGGGGGGAGGAAGGGGGAGGAAGTGAAAGAAATGGTGTGTACGATTTTCAGGCTTCGGTCGCCGGCCATCGTCTCCTCGACAGATCATTTGTTCGACTGGTTTTTGCGCATGTTTACAGAAAAGTTTTTAAGGAGCAATGTGTAGTTTAAAATAATATGTTGTAGCAAGAAAACCAATGTTGATTCAATCTATTTCAATCTCTTCTTATCCTTTACTTCAGTTTTTAATATTTTTTTATACACATATACTTACAATCATAGACATTTAAACTGAATCCCAACAACTATTAACTTGTTTCAAACCATTTACAACTATAATCAACCTTTGTACTTCACTGACCTGAATTTTAACATCGTTCTTAATACTTTTTAATGTTGTTTTGCTTATTTATAACTGATGTTAAAGAATTTTATTTTTATCCTTCGATCATTTATGTGTTAAATGTTCAGTAGAAGCAACAATGTTGGCGTAACATTCGTTTGTAACACATATTTATGCATATTAAAGGTTTAAAAATCGTCCCAGGGGAGTCACTCTTATCATTATTAAATTGGAAATTCAGTATTCTGGAAATATATGTTTTTATTGAAAATATTTTTTTTGCTTAATACAGATTTGGCAAGAAACTGAAGCTTCCTATGTTGTGAGGATGATGAACTTTGTCTCTTTATTAACAGGACAGTAAACAGGCGCCCTACTGTCTCTCTAACACACACACACACACACACACACACACACACCTACACAGACACACACACACACACACCTCATGGTCCTGACGAAATGACCCCGTTCCACTGGTCATATAATTCTGCCTGCAGCGCTGCACCTGGAGAACACACACACATTTGCACTTCGCTCAGACGTGACCTCAAACGTTCAAAAATGAAGCAGATGAAGATGAAGGGATGTGAAGGTGGACACGGATGAATTTATACACACAAGACAGACACACACGCAGGAACAGGGTTCAAGGTGATATCAGTGGATCTCCCGCTCCTGGCTTCCTTCAGCTTCCTCAACTCTTAACCCTTGTCTTTATCTCTAAAGGAAAACTCTTTTAATGGCTTCTTATTATTTTATATTTTTTTACTGCTTCACCAAGTACAGGTGTTCAATTTAATCTCACTAGAGGCCAAAATCTTAAAATAAAGTTCATGGCTTTTTTTTTAATTTACAAAATAAAACGGTATTGGTTGACGTTACATCATTTTTTAACCTCCAGAGTCCAAAATTTATCTTTTAAGTTGTTTATTTCAGCAATTCCTCTGAATCCCAAATCCGGTGTTTTAACTGACAGCTGGTCGTTCTAATAGAGTTCAGCGATTTAATGGGCGGGGCCTATAATAAAGTAAGCATCGGTTTATTGTCGTACTAGTATTGGGGCTGGTCTTATTAGCTGGAATTTCACAAACATTGCTTCCAATTTCATGTTGTATCAATGAAGTTGTAAACGTATTAATGGAATAAAGCCAATGTGCAAAAGTGTCATAAGAATAGGCTGTTGTGTTGAACTCATGACGTCTGCATTAATATCCAGAAAGATATCAAAAGACGGGGCGCAACTGGTGCAAACCTCAAACTGAACTCAAGCGTCTCTATTTGTTGGTCTTCGTCCGCCAAATAATCTTCATGAAGCACAAGCGTTCACCATCTTTCCATCAAATCATATTTGCTCACTAATTCTTCTGCTTTTGGAAATTACTGGACAATTCTTTTTAGATTTCAATAATCTGTGTTTCCGTGAACCGGGCTCGCCACAGGCAAGATTCCATCATGAATCTGCATCGACCTTAATTATGAGCCAAACACCTCGCGGGACGTGATAAGATTTGGCCTCGAGTCTGGCACCTGCGGAGTAGAGCAGGGGTTCTTAAACTTCACAATGCCATGGCCCCCAAAAAACGATTAGCCTCTGGTCGGTTCTGGCTTCTGGTAGTTCACCCAAAATTCCAACTTCACTCATTTTCTACTCACCCTCATGTCGACCAAGGGTTGGGATTATTTCAAAGTAATCCGTTCCTTTTTAGAGTTATAGGCAAAAATGTTTGTTCATTTTAAGAAAGCGACTGGTGCCCAGTGGAAGAACTTCCTTCACAACACTTAGAAACATCCAAACACCTCCATACTGCTGGTCTGTAACATCCACTTTGTATTGAAGCCTTAATGAGAAGAATTGCTCCAGAAAAATGTATACAAGTCTATATTGTACGCTTGTTTGTGGCAGACGTTTAAAGGATATAACCAATATATAGCGGAAGTACTCACTCAAATATCGCGAGCGCTTCCAGAGTACATACATTCTACTGTCTACACTGGAAGCGTGCATTAAAATGAATTTTTTTGTCTATAACTCTAAAAAGTATAAGATTACCCTGAAAATAATCCCAACCCTTAGTCGACACCAGGGTGAGTAAAAAATTAGTGAAGTTTAAATTTTGGGTAAACTATCGCTTCACTTTTCAATATATACAGTATGTACTACAGGCAATCATTCCCATTTTTCAGTTTTGCCGTTTAGATGGCCATGAGATCTTTGTTTCTCTCAGCAGCAGGGTCTTCCTCAGAATTCCTAGCTAGCTACAAGCTACTTGGTAACGGGTCAAACAGCCAGGTGGACACACATCGTGACATCATCAAAGGTGGTGTGGTTCGGTGCAATAATTCACTTGAGAGTCCAAAGATCAAGGCAGTTTGTGTGTTATATGTTTAGCCCAAATGGGTAAACAATATTTTATTGTATATTATTATGGAATTCCATTCTTTCCTTTCCTCTAGTTTTCTGAGGCCCTCTTATGTATGTATGGAGGGATTTTTTTTTCGGATTCAAGTGTGTACTCCAGTTGAGAAAGAAGGTCAATGTCCAGCAACACACATGGTGTCGGCCCAGGATAAATCTGGGAAAGGAAAAAGGGAATGTTTCTCTGTATTCTTGGGATATCGTAGTGAAAACAATCGCATCAGAACCATAGTGATGGTCTGAAGAAGCTTCATGAAGCAGTGACATTATTTCCAGAGTCCACTAGATGGCGGTCTCTGCACTATTTTCCCCTTGTTTTGAACAACTGTTCTAATGAAACATCATTTTTAAACTGATGGTGCCACCTACTGACCTCTAAACAACATGACACTGCTTCATGAAGCTTCACCAGCCCAGCACAGGACTCTGGTGTCCACCACACTGAATCGTTGGTCTTAGCGGGACTTGTTGTGTAACATTGACCTGACCCTTGAGTATCAGAGGATGAAGAGTTCAGTGAGTTTATGGCTTGCATGTCGGAGTCAACAGTCACACACACACACACACACACACAGTGTGTCACATGTATATAATGGCGTCAAATTGAGTGTTTGTCCTGGTGTGAACACATCAAAGAAGGTTCAGCATTCAAGGATAAGGTGGAACATTTGTTGAGAAATCCACAAATACTCCATTATTTTTTTCCACGTTTCGTTTTCTTTTAAAGACACTCCGTGGCCAGTCTGCAGATTCTAGTCCAGGGTCAAAGTTTCCACCTTATCTGGAAGCCATCAGCAGAAGCAGTCCCACCTCTGTGACTCATTTGGCTGAAACTGTTGCACGTCATTAAAATCCCTCTCTCCAGCCAAACACACTTTAAAGCAATACTTCAGTTGGAAGGTAATCCAGCCTGTGCCAAGATTTTCACTGCCAGTCGCTGTACATATTGTCTAGCGGGCAAACCACCCCTCTGATGTGAAGGAAGCGAAGAGGAAGAGGAGAGGGGGTGGGAGGGGGCTTCTGCTGTGATTCAGTTTACTATTTTGGCTTTCTTCTCACTGTGTGGTCAAAAGGGAAATCAGTAGAGCCAGCATGTTCTGAGGACAATGACTGCCTGCACTTGAGCGGAGAAGCCGGACCGATGAGAGAGGAGTTGAACTTAAACAGTGTTTTGACAGCGCATACCTCCACCAAGGAGCTCATTTCACCTCATGTAACAGTTTACAACAAAGTTCAAACCGTTCTTTAAATCAGGAATAGTCCAACTTGCAGTAAAGAAGACATTGCTTGGACTGGAGTTGAAACGATCTTAACCACCAGGCCACGGAAGGCAAAAATCCAGAGTTGCCAAAACCAAAATCGCGACCCGAATTTGTAGCTTGAACCAAAAACAATGGTTTCAAAACTTAAGACAACCTCAGAATCTACCTTAATCCAGATGGGAAAATGTAATCATCGGTTCCTCGACCAACTCTGAACATTTTCCTGACTTTAAGAAGGTTGCCGGTTCGCTTCCAGGTCCAGAGGGAGGCAACTTGTGACCTTTTCTGTGTGGGGTTTGTATGTTCTCCCCGTGTTGCGTGGGTTTACCCCGGGAACTCCGGTTTCCTCCCACAATCCAAAAACATACAGAGGTTGATTTGTAACTTGGGGAAATTCTTCGTTGGAATGAGTGTATGTTTGAATGGTTGTGTGTCTTTGTGTGCCTGGCGACAGACTGGTGTCCTGTCCAGGGTGTCCCCTGCCTCTCGCCCGTAGTATCTGGGATAGACTCCAGCGTCCTTCTAGGTCTGAAAAAATAAGGGCAGTGATTGACAATCCCTTAAAAATATCCCTAAATCCAGATGAGACACTAGATCAAAACCAAAATATCACCATCCTTAAATCACTGAAATGTATTTAATAAAAATAAAATCTAAAAGTTTTTTTTGCCAAAATAAATTGAATGATTTGAACTGAAAGGTGCCTCAGAAGTTGATGACAATTCCCTCAAACTCTTCCTGAATCCAGATGGAACTTGAGGTCAAACCAAAATGTTATCATCCTTGACCCATTCTTAACATTTTGTGATTTCTTTTTTTTTTTACTTTTAGCCAAATAATAAGCTCCCGAGTTGTAAGATCACTTACATTTAAGTCATTTAAGAGGACGTTGATTTTTAAAATTAACAAAACCAAAACATATTTTCTCAACTTGTAAAATTTCTTGTGTTCAGAAGTTGATTCCCTCAAAATCGACCTGAATCCGGATGGAACTCACCCTTGACCCATTCTAAACATTTCCACAGAATTCCAGGGATTTTCTTCCAAATATTAAGCTCCTTTTTGCTGAGGTAATGATGTCACTTCCAGATTAGTTCTGTAATGGAGTTAAGAGACGACTTAGATTTAAGTTACTTAAGTGGACAGAAACGTGTCCGACGTCTTTTTTGGGTTCATCCACCTGAAACTAACTATAGCTAAAATATTTGTCTCTCTCTACAACTCTTTCTCCTTCTTGCACTTCAACTTCATCTTGACCAAACTTTGATTTGAACCTCGTCCCTTCCCGACCCCCACAACAACCCCCCCGCCCCCCCAACCCCTCTCTCTCTCCGGCCGCTCAGACAGACACAGCAACCCTCCTGGACGTTTCCTTTCTGTCCGCCCGCCTCAACAAAGGTGCTCAGTCATGTGAAACCTAATCTGCAGCCCCCCAAAACCCGACCTTTCACCTCCTCAGTCTTCACACAGCCCGAGGGGGAGGGGAGCCAGGGCAGGAAAGGGAGGCTTTTGGGAAAAGGTCACATTCCCGAAGACACTTTGTATATGCACGTGTAGAGTGTTGGTGAGAGCCGAAAACCATGGCGCTGGTTTTTGCTTCACGACCAGGACTTTGGTTCGATTCCTTCGCCTGGTGCGTGAAAGGAAGGGATCTTGGTTATTCCTGCGTGCTCGTGTGTGATCTTGGTCATTGTGTGTATGTGTACGGTGTGTGTGTGTGTGTGGAAGTATTTCAGCCCTGAAGCAATGCTGCCTTTAGACAAAACACAGACTTTGTTTTCTGGCTGAGGCGGACCTGTAAGTCTTGTCTGGGCAGGAGCTCCTCTCCTCCGTCTCTATACAACCTCAGATCTTTATGTGTGTGTCTGAGAGTGTATGAGGCAGTGGGTGTCAGCTGTCCAGGGTGATTAGTGCTTTTATATTGTTCCAAGGAGCCCGGGCGAGGCCCCCTCTTCAGTGCACCACAGCTGCAGTCTGCCTCTCCACCTCCGCTGCCTCGCCGAGGAGAACAAACTTTTGCTTTGGTCGGAAAAAATAACATTTTCTCTTTTCAAATTTTTTTGGGGGGGGGGTACATAGTGACCTCAGCTTACCACACAAACAAATAGGGTGATGTGATGCTAGTTCGAGGAGAGTCTACGCCCCAAAGTTGTTGTTATTGTTTGTTTTCAAAAGTCTAGAGAATTTTCGGTTCTTGTTTTGGAGATGATATAAAAAGCAGCATCATTGCTAGAAATGGAGCCACATGGGACCCTTTAGGCCCTCGTGAAGTTTGGAAACGACTCAGAGTTTCTGTGATTAAAAACTAGCACATTTTATATATATATATATATATATGTATATTTTTTACTAACTTTTTTTACTTGCTCTTTATTAGATCTACATAATTAATGTTTTTTTCATCAATTAATCATTGAAATGTATTCAGCTCAATTAGAAGAGTTAAAGTCATGTTTAGTAGCAACACATCTTAATGTAAAATGCATTTCCCAGGGACTTTTATAAAAATATTTTACATTAAAAATAAAAGTTGCATTTGATTTAGTTTAAAAAAAAAAGTATTGTCCCTTTAAAGTGCTTGCATGTACTGTACCTAAAAGGGGGCTAATGTCATTTTTCATATGATCGCGACAGGTTGCAAAAAATTTGTCGTAAGGGCTAAAGGAAGGCCAAATAACATGGACTACTTTTAATTTTTTTAAAGGCTGTACGTTGCCTAATATTTTAGCTACACAGCTCTATTTAGTTTAAAACATTATTTTAACTTACCACTCATAAGAATTCTAGACTTCAATGCCAAATTTTTTATAAAATCATTAGGAAATTTTCTATTTTCTATGTTTAAATAAAGAGCGTACCTTCTTATTCAGCTGGATATTGACAATCCCAGCTACACAGGGTAACCCTCTGCCTCTCAGCCTGTTTCTCTGTAAGACCATTCACTTTCACCTCATCATCAATGTTGAATTATTTAACTCATTGTGTATAGTTTAAGCTCTTGTTCATTTTTATGTCTGTTGCTTATTCTTGATAAAAAATATATCTTTGTTTAAGGCATAGAGTGATAAATAGTTAAACTTTGGATATACTTGTTGTTTTTGCCCCAAAAATGTTTGTCATCATATGTGGATGCGAAGAGGAGCCCACAAAGGAATATCGGGAGGATTATGAGGTGGTTTCATGGCTTTGCTGGACTGGATTTCCCCAAACATGCCTGGGAGGTCTTCTTAGTCAAACACGCAGGCAAGTCCGGACACACCGAGTCGACCAGGAGACTTATGGGAGGATAGAGGGTTCGGTCTTCGGCAAAACACACATTCTATTCTCACCGATTTTAAGAATCTAACTATAGATGTGTTGTTTTGTAAATTCCTTTCAGAAGTTTTAGGTGAAAATGTCTATTTTAATGTCGCAACTGGAGCTCAGTTTTCTTCATCTTCGTCCAGAAAGACAAACTTGAAACATCTAAATACCTGTTGACACAAGTTTTTCCAGAGTAAATCCTCTCGTCGAGGCTTCAATACAAGATGGACGTTACGGACGAGCAGTATGGATGTATTTGAATGTCTTTAAGTAAATAAGTAAGTAAGTCATTTTTATTTGTATCGCGCTTTTCCAGACCAGGGTCACAAAGCGCTTAAACAATCAAAACAATATTCAATAAAGTATATACTTTAAAGGTCAAGATAAAACTGATAACACAACAGGAGTTCCAGAAAATCAAGGAAAAGCCTGAACAAATAAAACTGTCTTAAGATGTTTCTTAAAGGAGTCAGTAGACTCTTTCAAGCAACTTTTTTGGTTGAAAATGTCGACAGCTGAGTCGCTACATTAAAATAAACAAACATTTTTGTCTATAACTCTAAAAAGTAACAGATTACCGACCTTTAGTCGACATGAGGGTGAGTAGAAAACGAGAGAAGTTTTGGCTGAACTAACCCTTTGAGTGTTACCATCTGATTGTTTAAAAATGTCGCCGGATAGCCGTGTTTGCTGCCTTTATAAGTTAAGCCCATAAATCCACACCCGGAGAAAGGGTGAGGGGGGGGGGAGGGAGGGGTCGGCAAGGGCCAAGTGTCTGGGAAAAGTATGTCTGCTATGCACGGGCTGTTGATGGCGGGATTTGTGGGCATTGTTGTTCTCTCGACATTGAACTTGGGAGATGGAAGACCATGGAGGTCGGTGGGGTAGGGGGGGGGGGGGGGGGGGGGGGGGGTTGAGCTCACCGGCCTTCTGAACATTACAAGTGTGTTTATGTGAGAACACACATACAGGATCACCGTCCCTCCCCTCCCGACCCCCCCCCCCCCCTCCACTTCCTTGCGACTCTGCTTTATCTTAACTGTCAACACCTGGCCCAAGCAGGAACCTCTCTCTATCTGTGAACTTTAATCTGGCCCTGCTGGGCAAACAGCGCCGGGCTTGGACAAGGAGAGCGATTACTCTGTCACGTTGCCCTCCAGTGCCTCAGCGGAGATATGAGGAAACGGCGAGAAGCTCTATGAAAAGAAATTGGGAAACGCTTGAAACGGAGATATGAATCGAGCAACAGAGTAAACAAACCGGGGGGGGGGGGGAATGAACAGGTATTGTAAAAGATAAAAAACGGGGGAAAGCTGCTGAGGCGGCGAAAGGGACATATTTTACATAACTTTATTTTACTTTTGTAACCAGTTTATATCTTACAATTACATGAATTTTTTTTTTTTTACCACAACCAAGTTTTTGGGTCCAACTCAAATATGTTGTAAGCTTGTTTTTATTCCAGTTTTAGTCTAGTCCTTCATCATCAGCATCAAAATCTAATCTAAGTTTTTATCAGTTTTAGTTACGACGGTACTCTTCACTGAAGTTTTAGTCAGAGTTTTGTCTAAACGGCGGAAGTTTGCAGTTATTTTACAGTGTTACTACATAGTTGTTAACATTTCTCCAGTTTTAGATGAATTTACACTTATTTTGGTCTTAGTTTTGTGTAGTTTTAAACAACGAAGGTTCATTTTTATGAATACATATTGTGTCACAATGTACACAACTAGTCGTTAACAAATGTTTTACATTTAATATTAGTTTTAACAGGGGGGGTGTAGTTAGACTAATGCATTTATTTGACAGTGTAAGCACCTAGTTGTGAACATTTCTTAGCGTACTCCACTTACGTATTTTTTTAGTTCAGTTTTAAACAGCGAAAGTTCGGTTTTAGTAATACAATTCTATTACAACTACATAGTTGTTAACAGTACTTAGCGTAGTCCAATTTTTGACTTGTTTTAGTCCTATTTTTGTCTAGTTTTAAACAATGAATGTTCTGTTTTAGGACTGCGATTTTTGTACAGTTTAACTACATAGTCTATTACCAGTAATATGGGTATTCCATTCATTTAATTTAAGATGTATTTTTTGAGGAAATTTTGCCTACTTTTAAATAGGAAAGTTCTGTTTCAGTCATTTTACCGTTTCAGTACCTTAGTGAAGTCCAGTTTTGGACACTTGTAGACTTAATTTAGACTTTTTTTTGTCTAGTTATAAACTACGAAAGTTCCGTTTTAACATTGCAAGAATGTAACAGTCCGAGCACCTGCTCGTTTTCTTTTGGATTTACAAAAATATTTGCCATTCTTTCGACGAGGAAGATAAACATTTTTGATTTGATTCAACACATAAAACCACGTAACGAGTCGAGAAAGTACTATGTATTATGTACTAATATGTTTTATCAATAAGTATTATGTTTACGGCTTGACCTCTCTCGAATGCTTTAAGATTTCAAGGTTTGTTGGCGACAATATTTACTTTTTTACTCATCAAAGCAACACTACTCGGAAAGTTGATGGATTCAAATATCTAAAAAATACCTTCATACGTTTTTGGGTTATTTGGTGAAGGTAATCAAAAGAAGAAGGGAAAGGTTCAAAGGAGGCGAATTCACATGTCAGGTAAGATTACTTTAAAAAAACACAGAGGACTTTGAAATATGTATGCAATACATTTTTATTTTTTCCAAGACAAAATGGCTTAGTGATGAGAATAATGCAGACAAAAGCTGAACATGTGTGGCATCTCCGTAACTGAAAAACCATGACGAAATCAGTATCTCAAAATGTTGGTCAATGACCTTTGGTCATCAAACAGACAAACAAACTCATCAGAAAAATGTGCTGATCTCTTTTACAGTGACTCCGTTCTTAACAGAGTGTGCGTTTGTGTGTGTCCATATCGTCATAATAAATAGCGTCGATCGATGTCGTCGGTCGACTTCAAGTTCAGTTCAGACAAAAAAAAAACGTTCTTGTTATGCGAGAACAGAGGACGAAATCAGGTCGAAAACACCAATGTACCTCAGTGGCGTCAGCAATGACAACATGTACCAAACGTTTCTCTTTCTATGAATTCAGGTCATTTTAGAATATGTCTTGCATAAGAGATGTACCACAGTTAAATTATAAAGCACCACAGTTCTTTTGGCAATGAAATGAAACAGCAAAACATATTCAAAATAAACAATTAAGAAAAAGAAAATTAAAACTCCAGCTTAAACAAACAAATGCTTTTTTTTTCAGATTGACATTGGATTGATTGCATATGACAAAACTTTCTTTTAAAGTTCTCTTCAAAAATGGCTGGAATGTTGTCAGGTGGTACATGTTTAAGGACAGTAAAAAGTTGGCTCCCAAAAAAAAAAAACCCCAACAATAGCTTGTATTACTGCATATAAAATGGCAGGAAAGAAAAATATATAAACAAACAATATATGTACAACCACCTGTTTTACCGCAATCGTGGATTCACCCCCGCGGGACTGCCTGAAAAGACCATCACATGACCTTTCACCCTTTGGGGAACACCACGGTTCATTTTTTTTAACATACTTATTTTCAAGCATACAAATTATTCACACTGTATTATCCTGCCAAATTAGGAAAATATACGGTGGCAGCTTGTTGGGATTTTTTCACTACAGAAAAAAAAGAATACATTGAAACCTTTAAGAGTTACAGGCAAAACAGTTACAAAATACAGGCTTCAACATAAATACGATAAGTGCCTACACTAAGTGAACATTAATTTCCAAATACCATTCTAAATACAAGAAAAAAGACCAGAACTGTGTGTTGACGTTAGGAATTTACACGAGTGTGTTTCCTATGTGTTTAAGATCTCTCTATATATTTATATTCAATAAATCTCTCCCAAAAAATGCAAAAGTTTTGTTCAACCTGAAGACTTGTAAATAATAAAAAGGCAACCAAAGAAATTATAAACGACATATTTATTACAATAATTACATAGTAATCTTGTCCTGGATGTAAACAAGACAAAAAATTCAAAATTTAAAAAAAAAAGAAAGAACTTTTAAATAAGGAACTTTACCAAAGATAAAGTAGATAAAAAAAAATTAATTCATATCGGATTCATTGACCGTTTTCTATAGTTTGAATAAAGTTTTGTGCTATGGCAGTTTAACTAAACGGATTTTTCAGATTTCAGGACGACACATGGCTGGCTTTTTTTCTTTACTATTTTTTTTTTTTTTTCATTTCTTTTTTTTTAATATAATGTCATCGGGAAAAACACTACAGTAATCTGTTAGCATAAGAGTTTTCCCTCTAGTGTCCAGCTATAAACTGGGGAAATTGAACAGTGCATGTAGGTAGTTCCAGATCCGAAATCTGGTCCTTATTTTATACTCAACCAACTGTACCTCCGATTAGAGAGACAGATACAGAATCTGAGGCAGAGTGACAAGTGCTATCTTAAAAAAGGGAAAGAGATTCCAAAATGATCTACTATACAAAGGTAGGATGAAAGAAAAAAATGTGTCGATAATTGCTGGTGTTAAAAGTAAATATCTACTTTAGATGTGATTTACTTTTGTGGGGTTCATTTTAGATCAAAAAGAAGAGCTATTAGGAAATACATATTTGATTCGTAGAGACACGTGGTGAAACTATTGGCTATTCGCTACCCTGAAAATCTACGCCCACCCCCCCGAAAAACCTTTTCCCACCTACACCCAAAACAAATCAGCCGGGCTTAGAACTAACAACCACTCCGTGGTTTCAAGTCGCCGCCGGCTTCACGGCCTTAAGAAACAAAATTCTAAACGAAAACAAACTTTTCATTGAAATGAAAACAACTTTGAAAAACAAATACCTATACCGTTGGACAAAACGACTCCCTCTGAGAGCCGTTCGGGATCACGTACCAGAACACCAATCCAACCATCTACTGACTAAACTTAATTTCAGGCATGTACCACGCCTCGGAACCATATCGGGAATTTTCGACGCAGATTTAACGGGTTTGTTACATTTTTCTAACAGCTGATTTCTTACATGGTGACGGGGTCGCGCAGGTGCTTGATGCAAGGACCTGCTTATTCCATACGTGCACAAATATGTCCATTAGTCTTTCTGCAGCTGAAACTCAAAAGTCAGAATAATGCAAGTAAAATATCCAAGGCACTCTGTTTTGTTTTTTTTTCTACACCAAAGTGTTGCTGTTTGTGATAGATTTCACGGTGCTAGTACCTAGGATTTTATAGGCAGCCCAATTTGATATAGTCTTATACATATATAGATATACATCTTATCTCTATTTTGCATGGAGAAAAAAAAAAAAAAACCTTTTCACAAAAATTTCACTGTGACCCTGCAAGTATTGATTTCTCGTTACCGTGACGATGTTGATGGTGTCCGAACACAAAACTGTACATGATATGTAAAACAGTACAAACTGTACGCAGCATGGGTACTCGTAACTAAACAACTTGTTGAAGAAATTTAGTATCAATGGAGATTACAACCAAACCTGCCAGCCAAAGTCGCTTTCTAAGACGATTAAAAAAAAAAAAAAAAAGCCAAAACACACCAAACATGCTGTCCAGTTACAAAAAATACAAATTGTGTAAATTATTGCACAAGAGAAAGGCTCAAAAAGTTTTTGCGCTGATGCAATAGTATTGCCCCGAATGATGTATCATGCATTTAGCTTTTTTTTTCCAGGGATGTTGACAGGGCTTAAATGTGTTGTCAGACCCTGTTGTCCTTTCCTCAATCATTGGCTGGTTAGTCGGGGTCACTTTTAAGCCAAACGAGCTAAGAGAGAACTGCCAGCACACTGCCCACCGCCTACTCCGTCTTAATGTCATTAGCCAGAGGGCGGTCACTGTGCCACTTCTTCATGTGTTTCTCCAGAGTGCTGTATACACTGAAAGGCATGTGGCAGATGTCACATTTGTAAACGTCTTTGCCCATTTGTCCGTGGGTCTTCATGTGGCGGGTGAGCTTGGAGCTTTGGGCGCAGGCGTAACTGCACAGCTCACACTTATAGGGTCTCTCTCCTGTGTGACTACGTCTGTGCACAGTCAAGTTGCTGCAGTTCTTGAATACTTTACCACAATATTCGCAGGTGTCGCTGCGACGGCCGTCCTTGGAGTTTGGCCGTCCGTTCCCGTTGCTGCCGTGGGGGGTGCTGGCCCCGCTCCCGGTACCGCTTTGTCCCGACGTTGTCCGTTCCACCTCGAGTTCCCCGGGAGGGGTCGAGTACCGCATGCTTCCGTTTTCTGAAGAATGCTCGGACGACGAGGCAAAAGGCGATTGTCTGGAGTCCCCTCCCGAGAAGTTAAGGAAGGGGTCCTTGAGTTGTCGGGAAGCAGCGTATCCCGCTAGCCACTGAGAGTAGACATTTTCAGTGTTTGTGATGGTTGGAGTGGGGGGGTCGATGTCCTTTTCCACTTTTATCCGTTTGGACAGCGGACTGAGAGAGTTTGGGCTTATCCCACCACCTAATAGCTTCCTGGAAAGGCTGTCATTGGACAGTGGTGCTATGCCATTGAGTGTAGTCCCGTCGCCTGCAGGGTCTGACTCCATAGCTGAATCCTCATCGCCATGTTCCTTCAATGAGCTACGACGATGACGCAATATCTCACTGTTCTGATGGTGGCGTGCCCCTTCGAGCTTCAGACTGAAGTGATAGTCATTTTCCACACTCTCTTCCTCAATGACCGGCTTCCCTTCAACCTCCTCTTCGTCAGCCTCCTCCTCTTCCTCCTCCTCCTCCTCCTCCTCTTCTTCTTCTTCTTCTTCCTCCTCCTCTTCCTCTTCCTCCCCATTTTCAGAGAGTATGCCATTGTTCTCACTCTTAAACTTGGCCACGACGGACTTAAGAGCATCCGTGGCACTCCCCACCACGTCGCTGGTACCTGGCTCTGGAGAGCTTGCGGCTGAAAGGCCATCATCAGACTTGGCATTCAGAACCATTGACTTGTTCTGCGAGTGCGTCTTCATATGCCGTTTCAGTTTGCTGGCTTGGGTGCATGCGTGGTTACACAAGTGACATTTAAATGGCTTTTCTCCTGTGTGGCTACGCCGATGAACGATCAAGTTACTCTGGAATTTGAAGGTCTTACCACAAAATTCACATGACTTGGACTTGAGCGGTGTGCCCGGCTGGACCATGTTTGTGACCGGGTTGGGGGTCGAGCGGGAACCTGAAGGTGACTGAGACGAGGACAGGGGAGGCGTTGCGGAGAAAGGAGGCTTGGATCCAGGCTGGAATGGTTGAAGCAGCCGTTGCATGGGGCTGGGCCGATTAGGGGAGAGCGGTGGAGAAGCACCAGTGGCATTCCCTGCCAGTTCACGTAGGCGTCTGGAGAAGTCCATGCTCGGGGGAGGCTCGTGAGGCATGGAGTTTAGCCTCATCACCCTGTCAAAAGCACTTGGATGGTGGGTGGCCAGTGCCAGCTCATCGGGACTTAGATGGTGTCGCGGCGGCGGGCTAAAAAGCGGTGGTGTTTGGGGATAGCGTCCCTCGCGTGGAGTGGACGCAGAATCACGCCCCGATCCAGAGCCTGGCATCCTCAACAAGCTGTATGGACTTCCATCGGCCAAATGGACGGCGTGAAGCGGCGGCTGGGAGGAGGCGCAGTCGCCACCCATTCCTGGAGCGGCGGCGACTCGGGGGGTAAGAGGGCTCCCCGGCTCACTCTCCAGATAGATCCTGAACCCATGGGTGTTCTGCGCGTGCTGGAGCAGGAACCAGGCACTGGTGAAGGGATGCTTGCAGGTGGTGCAGGTGTAACTGCTGGGCTCATCTTTATCTGAAGAGAGACAGAGAATGATAATTAAATTATGTTTATTAAATAAATACAATGACTTTTTTAATTTAAAAAAATCAACATATTTATACAAAAGACTTAATATACAGATATTGTCGACAACTACTGTTATTGTGTCCGATTATGATCTAATTATTAGTAGAAAATGTTACGCAAAATATACTTATAGACGCTTTCTGACTTAAAAATGCATTTGGCAAGCGTAGTGAAATATATTCCAGTAGATATTTGTTAGTACTTCTGAGGATGTGCTTGACGATCCAAATTAATTCCGTCGAATCCCGTGGATATTCTCTTGTATATATAGACACAAGGCACCAATGAGAATGACATTTTTATAAAACAACAACAGCCACGGTTCAACAGCTGCGGAAAGAAAAATGGGTAAATTGGACGTTTGCATAAGTGGGGGAGTTTTTTATAAAAATGCATTTTTATGCATTGCTTTTTATGTTTTTGATATTTCACGGTGTATGGATTTATTTAAATCCTCTCAGGTGAATAGGAAATGAGAAAAAGGGGACAGCAGAAGCCCGAGATATGCAAAATAAGAAGCATCCGCCACTTGCAAATGTTCCCCGTCTTTCATCTTCAGGCTTTCTTATCCTTTCTTCTCTTTTTTTTTCTTTCTTGTTGCAGAAGGACATCTCTCTCAAGTCATTTGAAGACACTCAATTCAAAGCCTTGGATATACTACGACATAGAGCGAGAATGAGTCTGAAAACGTTCATGTGTTTTCGTTAGCGTTTTCTCTGAAGGTAGACGGATAGAGGACAATAAAGAAATAATGCAATTTTGCTGTAAATTCTTTCTTTTTCGCGGAACTCATGCTGACTGCAGTAAAGTAGTCGCTGCAGTAGAAAAAAACCTCAAACAACTCATTTAAGGACCAAAACGTGGCATAAAATATGCTCACAATCAAACCCCAAGGCAACCCCGTCTTCCGACTCCCTGGAAAGAGTTAGAGGGGGGCACACTGGTAAATTATGGATCATTACAATCTGCAAAAATTACAGTTAATTGCTGCCACCTGCGAGGGGCTCTGACCCACTATGGAATTTTCCATCATAAAAAACCCATTTGCACATACATGCATGTTTCGTGGCTCTTGGAAGCACAAATAAAATCTCCCCGGTGCGGTGGCTTAAGCTATTTTTTCTGGTTTGATGATCGTTTTAAGAAGAGTGTCTATAAAAAAAAAAAAACCTGCTCTTTCCTGTTAGCTTTGAACTGCAGCGCACGCATTTCTGCCACTTTCCTTTAATGTGCGAATTTGTGAAGAAGAAACGCATTCTTGCGCCTGTTATTGTGGAGGATGACAGATGGATGTGGGGGGTGGTCTCCTCTAAGACCGCAACTGTCAGGGAAGGAAGAGCACTGAGGCATCATGGGAGAGACCGAAGAAAAGGAGGAAAAAAAAGAGAAAGGAGCAGGCAAGTGTGGCGTGAAGGAGACATTCATAATGACAACCCAGCACATCTCTGAAGGACGCACAACACTTCAAAGATGGATTATTAATCCTTCACGTGTGAATGTGGGCCTCGTGGAACGGAATATCATCTCTGGTCGCGTCGTAATTGAGACTGGTGATGGGACTACACTGATTATTACTAACATGGAATCCGACCAGGATGTTTGAAATATATTATTTAAAACGAAATGTAGCATTCGTGGGTGCTATTCCTGTCAAGGTGACTGTCTTATTGAAGAAGATCAATATCCCTCACTACACTTGGAATTCCTTCATAGTTGGGTTCTTCTTCTGGTCCTTTTTTAAAATAAAAACATAATAATACCTTGTTTTTTTAGGTTAAGACGTAAAACCAACAAAACAATTACAGTAAATTACACTAACAACAACACGTGGGAATGAAAGAGGGTAAATCAGAAGACCAGATAAAAAAGAGGAATAATGAGGAATTTATTTTCCTAGGTTGAAACGTAGAAGATTATATATTTGTCAAAAATAAGATTCCGTGTTTCCTACTTGGGAATGAATGAAGTAAATAAATTCATTGGTTAGGTTTTCTCTAAGCAAAGCCAAGGTCAACCCGAACCGACCCAAGAGAAAAAACAATTCTGTAATAATCAATAAGGAAAATATTAATACTAAGATAAACTATGATGTTTTTCTTTTTTAAAATCTTGCATTTTTGTACTTCACAACCGTCCCCTAAGCTTGTGTCCAACCGTCATCTCTGGTCAAACTTTCAAGGAACTAAAGTTGATCCTTTTTGTTATTTGTCCTTCACCAACGCCGAATATTTTCGCCTTGGCCCCTCCGACGTGTCCGAGCAGCTTTCTCCGATATTGGTCATTTAGCTAATGGAAGAAACCAGCTAACAGGATTAGCTCGGATCAGGTCTTCCAAAAGGCGACGGCGGATGTGGAGGAAGGCATGGAAAACCGGAGACAACGGGGACACGGCGTGTCACGGCCGATCTCCAAAGTTATCGCTCGCCCGGTCTCGGGAGCACACCTGTAAAGTGATTATGCTAATGAGAGGTCTTTGCCAATATTCAAAAGTGTTTATGGGTGTCGAAGTGAGTGCCTCGGGAAGACCGAGGGTTGTCAATACGGTACCTCTTAAAAGTGTCTGAGCCGTAACCGCCGTTAATGTGATTACCTCTCTGTTTATGTCATTAGGGTATTCACAGTCAGGGATTGGACAGGGGTGAAGGGTGACACAGGACAAGGGGGGGATGCAGAAAGGGTTGGGGGTAGAGGCGTGGGTGGGTGGGGTGCCATTAGAACCATTCTTCAGTGTCACTTCACTTTCTTCGTCGTGACTTTCACCTGACTTTGAGTCGTGTACGCAAATACGGAGCATCAAATATGAACCGTAGTCATTTGGTTATGGTCAAAAAACATGTTTTAAATCATATATCAAGGGTTTTTTTGTGAGGCTAGAGTTAAGTCTTTGACCCACCCCAAGGGTCTTTTACAAATCTGGGTCTGACCAGAGACCACTTCAGCCAATATAGTGAAGCTCAGTAGGTAGAAAACACAAGGCTTCTTGGGCCCATTGTTTGTTTGTTTTTTACTGCCACCAGCGATAGCGTTCTTTAAAACTTAAATCATAATATTATAAGAATATCATCTTTAGACGATCCCGAAATTTCGTATGTTGCCCAAATATATTCTCCTTAATAAGCTTTGGCTGAACTTAATATTGAATAGTCCGGGTTGAAGGTACGGTCGTCAAAGAACGTGATGAGATGGAGCTAAAATTAGCATTTTCGCTACACAAACACCATTTCCTTTCATGTTTTCGTGGATGAACTGTGCCTGAACCGTCCGTCTTCCCACACCCATCCTTTTTCGGATCTATCTATTCACGTCCAGACCCAGCTGGACATCGTGACGCTCGGGGTCCGGGGCTCGGGCCAGCAGACTTCATATCAGCCTCTGATGCAGATCATTACTTGCTCGCTGCCTTTAAGTGACGGTGGGAGTCTTTTGGTTTTTCTCGTCTCGCTCGGGCTTTAATGGTGGAGCGAGAAGACCTCTGCGTTTCTGCGCGTAACCGAGTCTAATTAAACGGACTATAGCTTATGCTGCGTCCGCCGAGATTATTTATTGAGTTGGGACGCACTTCACTGGATCGTCAACAAAAAAAGCTCCCGGACTAACGAAGCCGGTTATTACCAGTTTAAGAATCTAATAGTTTGCATTTCTCCCGCTTGGTTTTGCAGGCGCCAGAGAGGTCTTTTTCTTACAAGCATCCCTTTGCTGTTAAAAGTAGGAAGTTAGACACAAGGCCAGCCGCCCGATCTCTGTTATCTGCAGAGCTCAGCTTATGATAGACCAGCGTCCTCGCAGAAAGGATGGAGGGGACCAGGGAGGTCGGAAAGCTGCACATTTCTGCATAAATCTCCAGATAGATAGCATCAGGAGGAGGAATGGGGAGGGGGGGCGGATGGGGGGGGCAAGCAAGCAGCGGAAGATGATAAGGCCCTGAGGGCAGGGCATTCGACACTGTCAAAACTGTTTCGTCCCTGGCTATTGGATGAGTGGAGAGCGTTATGAGCCTGCATACCATTTTCCAGTATGCGATTCGGCTTCACTGGAGCGTATAGAGGTCTGGATCTGACCTCTCTGTTTTACCTCTCCTCAGACTCAAACGACACGCAGGGAGATAGACAGCAGGAACATCGCGTGGAAGAATCCCATAAAGGCATTGGAAGCTATTACAGTGGCTTGTAAAATAAAGACGGTGAAGGTGTCAGTCACAGAAATGACTTTAAGATGCATGAAAGTGAACAAGGAGTATGTAATACATCTATTATCATGTTACAGTAAGATTGTTTGGATTTTGTTTAATCTCAAAAACAGATGTGCCCCGTTCATTACAAAATAGTTCCTATTATTACATGGTTATTATTATTAAAAATCATTCTTTATTTATAAATGTCTGATTCTGAATTCTTGTTTTTTCTCTCATTTACTTTTTTTCAATCTGTGTAAAGAAAAATACTTAATAGGGCTGAAGAATGAGTTGGCGAAAACACTATAAATGTACGATACAATTATTATAATAACGCAGGTCCACATAATACAGTTATTAAAAAGGCCAAATTAAAAAAAAAACATTAGCAAATGATACAGGTTTCTCAGATATTTAGAACAGGTTTTAACAAACTATCCTTGACAATTGAAATGACTGTAACTTATTTATTTATTTAAGGGTTTAAACATAAAAGCTTGATTTACATAAAAGTGTTTGGAGAATGTTTTTTCATAGGTTTTTTTATCCCTTGTGTTGTCCTTAGGGTCAAGGTGAACGACCTCCCTGGCTTCCATAAATACATATGCAGAGGTGGAGGTTGTTCACCTTGACCCTGAGAAAAAACAAGGGTTGAAGCAACATATACAATATTTTTAATTTCCCTAAAGCACCTTGATCTTTGTGTTACAAACAAACAACATTGTTTCAGGGCTGCCTTCTCAATGACTGACTATGTCCACGGTGCCTTAGCAGCTTTAGTAACTGTTCCTTCCATCACACCCTTTCCCTTTTGACAGCTCTGAAAGAGGTTAAAGTGAGTCTGGAAATCCATCCATCAGGTCGTCGTGAAGGGTAACATTCTGTCTATATTTGCCGGAAGGTTTTCCCAGCTGCAGTAATTGATGCTTCTCTATCATATGATGAATTAGATCACAGAAAGTGTCACGTTTTCTCACGCCGGTCCTCCTGCCTGAGAGCGGAGGTGTAAGAAAACACGGTTAACACTCGCGCTGACCTCGCTGACACGCTCCATAGATGCCCCAGAAGCTGTCAATTGTGGGTCATCATTCAGATATCGGTGAAAAAAAAAAAATCTTTTCCAACACGCCTTACCACCGCAGGGTGAACAGACCAGGCCATGTGAGCTCAGGCCAACCATAGCAGCTCGTAATGAAGATGAGCCTCAAGGCACAACTGAGGGACACGGCACTTTGAAACAAGAAGGCCACTGTGTGCGAGCGTCCCGTGGCCCAGAGTTCTGCGGGCGAAGGGTTTAACACGGGTCCCATCTGGTGTGTGTGACTGTACACACGGTGGTCAAGTGCAAGCATCTGCAGCCGCATCGGTAGTTCAAGGTCAGTTGTTCCTAATCAATTTCCACAGAAATAAGAACGTTCATGGGAGATTTATTCGTCCTCTCGTTGAGAATGAAATATTCTTTTGTGGAAATGACTGTTGTTAACTCTTGACTGTGTCATCGCTGCTCGAGCACATGACTTTTAATGGAAATTAATGTATTCTTAACTACAAGATTCAATCCTGGTATTATTTATTCATATGTAGTGGGCCGCTGCTCAAATCATCTTTCCAAATGCTTATTAAAATTGCAAACCCGGCCTCCTGTTCGGCCTGCTTTGGAGGTCTTTCTAATCGAGGAGTGTCAAACTAAATCATACAACGGGCCAAAAACGTTAAGGAGTCGAGGTCGCGAGTACATTTAGCAAAAAAAAGTCTATAAAAGAAAGTATCAAAGTCATTTTCTGTAACGTTATTGTCGACATCTCCGTTCCACCCTCATCTTGTTAACCGTCATTAAACTACTGTGTCTATTCTTGTTTTTTGTTTAGTACCTGTTGATGTTGCTTCAGCTTTTCCTAGTTTCTTCAGCCAAAGACCGGGGAACACTTGTGGCTTTTGAACCACAGACCTTTTGCTTTAGGAGCTAAATAACTCTTTAGTTCGGCCTCGAGTGTTACTTTAACACATGATATGAATGAATAATGGGACTATAGTTACCGCCGTAAATGGAACACGTGCTAGCCCTCAAGCTATCTGAGTATTATTGTGGTAAAATGTTGAAAAATACGAATGATTTGACTGTTACAGTTGACATGGGAGATGGTTTTGAAAGGGCCACGTCCTTTTATATGGCCCGCTAGGAGGTTGTCCTAAATCAAAGTAGACTAATGGTCATTTTATTATCGTGACCCCCAAACTACATCAGTGCTTAAGATAAGATAAGGATCGTCTTAGTCAACAATCGTACAGAAACGGAAGGACGATGCTGGGAATTTTGAGAACAAACACAGAGAAGATAAAGATGGCGTCCTGTCTCCAGATTAGTAAATACATTCGTTTGACCCGCGACCTCGACTGCTAAAATATCATGGCCTGATACCCGTGTTATTGAACGATCCAAGAGTGGAGTGAAGCTCACGGTGGTACAACGACAGACTCAGACTCCTTCATCTCAGGAGACTTGCCGTAGCAAATTCCTGCCAACTCATTGAAAACATCTGGAAAGATCCCCCGCTAACGCCTGTGAGGCAAATAGAAATCGTGAAAAAACAACACACGGACCAGCACGAACCAGACAGTTACCAGGGAAGTCCTTATTGATCTACGCTTTTAATAGAATGTATGATGAATTTGAACCGGCGCTCCGTGGCACGTCTCTGTAAAAGTAATCGGTATTTTCCAACTCGTCTAGCTCCGTCGTCTGAGTAAGACCCTCCTACTTGCCCTCTTAAATATGAGGTGGTTGGAAGCTTCCACTTCTTTTCCCCTGGAGGTGAATCATGAACACACATAAGTCTGGGCATGATATTAATTAAGGTACCCAACCTGTAGATTCCTTTGTGCCCAGCTGTGAAGCATAAATCAGGCTTTTAACGAGGCTCTGGACCTAAGATCTCCAAAACCGTGCTGTAATACTACCTGTGCAGCCTTGCCAAAAGTCTGTCTGGGTCTAGGGGCTCCTATAGATCAGCGTGTTTATAAGGAGGGCTATAGCAACTTCGCCTGGGGAGGGGGGTGGAGAGCCCTGGAACAGAGCAGGAGGGTGGCAAAGAGAGAGAGAGAGAGGGGGGTGGGTTTCAATCGGGTCATTGGGTTTAAGTAAACATGTGTGTGCAGGTATGCTTCTATTGTGTGCATCGTGTCGGCGCAGTGAAAGTTACTTTGTTGTTCTGTTTCCGTCCCTTAAGCGTCAGAGACGTTCGTCGACGACGCAATTAAAACGAATCACATGGAGAATAATTTCATCTATTTCCAGTTCATCAAAGCGTCTTTTTTTTTCACCCATTCATACGTGCATCTCTATAAATACTCCCTTCACACTCAGCGTTTTTGATGTAATGAAAGTGTTACCAGAGCTGGCGGTGTTATTACATGTAATTAAGCAAAATCAAATAATTATAAGAAAACGCTCCGACCGGCTGAACCCACTTCTGTGCAGGTGGCATTTGCATAAATGGGACGTCTTCCCACATTAGGTGCAAAGATTTGTTTTGACGTGCAAACCCTTCCTTATAAATATACACAACAACCACCAACAAAATTTAGGGAGTTAGCGAATGGTTAAACGGTTAAACTAGCGCCTTAATCAAATTAAAAATAACTATCTGTTGTCCAAAACTAGTAGGTTAATCACTTTATTCCAACACTAGTTAGTACATCTTAGTACTTAAAAATCGATCACGGCCTGTAATTATAAATAACTAAATATAACTAAATAACTAAATGCCGGGAAAATCCAAAATCAAGCTCAAATGCAAAAAAACTAAAATCATGTTGCAAGATTTCCAGACCGTGGAAAGAGTTAATGACCAGCGCAGTGAAGGAGCTTGTGTGCGTCTAAAGGCAGGAGGATTTATTTGCAGACAGCTGCAGGACAGGACACACACACACACACGCATGTTCAGACTGACTGGCTGACCGGCTGGTTGGCGCTGGAGCGGACTTTTTGATGGTCCATCTAGAACCCGTCGTTGCTGCGACGTTAAGGCATTCTTCGACAGACAGCAACTAGATACCTTCTTCCCCGTCCGTCCCCCCCCCCCCCCCCGTCCATCCCAAATAACGAAACAGAACAGATCATGTGACTTCATCACATGTTTGATTACATTTTTAAAAGTGTGACGACTAAAATGACTGATATGGCGTTTACGTTTTTGAAGGCCAGATTTATTTAGCAGATGTTCGTGCCATTGCTCAAAACTTTTCTCCAGGAAGGAAAATACTTGTTATCTACAGAGACGACTCTAAATGATGTGCCATTCCGGCTATAATATACAATTTTTTTTTTTCTACGTGGATGCCGTGACAGCTCTGACAGCCATGCGACTCCACTTCTTGCCTATATGGACTTGAGGTTCTCAAGATTCCCCCCGTCATTATGAGTTGACAACCCCTGACTGACAGCTGGATCAGCGGGGCATCCACTCTGGCCGACCGCTCCGGTTCCATTCTGAGAAAACTTTTGAGGTTTGCACAGGGTCAAACGGTACAGATCCTATATGTTCATTCCTCGCGTGCTCAGCTGATATGCTAGCGGTCCTCGAGACGGTCTGCTCTTGCCACCAAAAAGGTTAATAAAAGAAAAAAGCTCTTTACGAAAACGGAACGAGTTCATTATGTAAAAAAAAGTTTTTAAAGAGTTTTGTGGACTTACTTTATTGCACTTAATTGTTAAATGAAATGTAAAGATTAGGTGTTGACATGTTTTTTTGGATTTACAAAAAACATATTTAGGATCACATCAGCTGCTTTTGCTCCCTTTTTAGTATTTTTTTTTTCTCAAAAAGAAATAGTATTTAATCTGCAGCAGAATTAAAAGAACCACATCAAGATAATGCTGATAATATATTCTATTGTCAAGCATTAGGACATTTACTAGCGATGGTTTGATGAAGCTTCATGAAGCAATATCGTTATTTTCAACCACTGATCACATTATTTATAACTGATAGCGCCACCTACTGACCTCTAAACAAAATTAAACTGTTTCATGAAGCTTCACAAACCCATTACTAACATTATCTTAGTGTGCTTTCCCCCCTCCACCCCGTAAATAATAGCAATATCGTTTAAAAGAGGTTTCTATTAAAGATTTTTCTTCTAACTCTTGAGATGTTATATTCCACGAGACTGAGGGGATAAAGACGATCAAAGTCATATTGATGCTAAGCGTCTTTATGGGTCTCGATCATCAAGCTTTTAAGATGCAAAATATCTACCAACATATTTGACCAAATTTAAATTAACAAAAAAAATCATATATTTAACCTTTTATAGTGAAAAATAGCCCATTTTCTCAGACTTGTAGAGTTTGTTTGATTTTTTTTTTTTTTACCACAAATGCCTCAAAGATTTAGTACTTAAGATGGATCAAGATCCTGGCTGTGGAGCACAAAGGTCAAGAAGATCTTGACACCAGATCTCATAACTTCCGATTCTAATATTTTTTAAAGAATCTTTTGAGGGACTTTAGGGCCTAAAAAGGATATCGTCCTTACAGACTCTTCACTGCACTCCCTCGACCTTTTTTCTCTTTACAAAGAAACTTTGCCGTGTATAATTCCATCCAGATAAAGATAAGTATGAGTCATGTGACAGGAAAAGGGTAAAAAAAAAAAAAAACGAAGCTCCTCTGTCCACTGAGCAACAGCAACGGATGATCCAGAGCAGACACAGAGCGCTGCAGTTAGAACATCCCTTCTGGGGCACATTTCTTATCCTTCCACTTTTTAAATTAGTAGAAGCATGGATAATAAAAGTAAGCCTGTGGCCTTATATTCCGGAGAAGCTGGTTTAACTTCAGCCATTCAGAATAATAGACTTTTCAACACAGAAATAGACACTTCGAGGGAAGTTCAAGTTCAGTGAGTTGGCAGGTAATAAGAGTAGAGACACGTCGAGTCTAATAGACGAGTGAATTTGGCTTAATGGATTCAGTACAGAGGGACAGGAATCGGTCTTTTCTAGCTGTGGATAATGTATATTGTTTACAAATTACATCGGGTATTTTCCTGTCCCACACACAGTCATCAAAAAGTTACTTCAACCATCCAACGGCAGCGATGTTAGCGAGCAAAGCATCTGGAAAGTTGGTTGGTTTGGCTTTTTTTTTAAATCTCTGACTTCATAACCCAGAAAAGCATGTAAACATGTAGACAATCCAAACCCAGCATAAGATCAACTTTCATGAGTCAGCGACTGCAAGAAAAGTGAATTCCCTAAACGGAAAACTGGGTGAGTGAGAGCACTGGAACCACTGGTACCATACATTTAAACAATTTCCCGAAGGAGACCTCCTGAGGGATCAATAATAATAAAGTTTTACCTACCTACATTTGGAAGTATTCCTGAGTAATCACAGTCAAGTTTATTTATTTGTCCATGTTTTCAAGGTAGGAATTATCAGCAGTAGCTGTTAGAAGCCATACAAGTCAAACTGACCTTAAAACAGTCCTTAACAATGTCTGAGAATGTACTTGCTGGCGGAACCAAGGGCACAACTTTAACTATCCAAGTATCATTAGGAGACCCACACTTTAATTAAAAAATAGTCTGCTTACAAATATATTTTCCATTCCAGGATGAGTGGAAAATAATGTTTCTGTGCCACGGTGCAAGAAAAGAAAGGACTAGATGAGCAAATTAACCTTTTTAATTGAGGAGTGGCAGCCTTCTTTGGACCTGTTGGTTCAACCCGGAGCGCTGACGGATGATGAGACGAAAAATGGCAGCCCTATTACAGGCAATCTGGCCCAGTAACTTGGCAGAGCACGCCAGTACAAGAGCCTGGGGAGAACAGGGCATGTCCAGCATGGAAAGCACTTCCTGCCAGACTGTTCACTGGCAGAGTTCCCCGTCAATAAACCTATAAATCCGGAACGTTATCGTTGCACTTTGAACTAAGGGTTACAAGCTTGTCGCACTACAAGTCTAGCTCCTTTTTTTTCCTGATAACACTAACTGGTCAAGAGGAAGGAGGAGGGGGTTAATGGCCAACGCAGAACTAGTTCAACAGGTATTAAAATAAAAAATCATCTGCAAAAATCCTGACGCTCCTGTGACAGCCAGATGAAGACACACCAGCGGGGATAACTTTCCCGGCTGCTCTTGTGTCTGGATGCAGAAGCATGTTTATGTCTGGGTGATACAAGGAAAACAAGCATCAAGGTCAGAGGAGCTGGAGTCGCTCCAACAATAGATAGTCCCCCTTCTTAAGCTGCAGGCTTGTTTTAATACGCGGGCCCCGGGGGGTCATCAAGGTTTAGGCGAGCTCCACGCTACGTTTCAAGGCCTTAGAACTGAAGAGATATGGAAGTCCCCGGTGGGGGTAGTTGCACTCCAATAGAAATGAATCGCTACCTATTGAAAACTTGTATTTTTTTTCTCTCTTTTCTTTACTCTTTTACTCTAGACACTCTTGCAACCAAAGGTAACTTTAAAAACCAAAAAGTGTGTATACCCGTGGACATAAACCCGGTGAACAGGGGAGCATCATCAGGTATGACAGACATGAACGAATGTGTGTAAGAGAAGGACAAGGTGCAGGAGGATGACAAAACAAGACGGCTAGCTTAGACCGGACAGATGCCGAAGTCATGGCCAGCATGTCACAAGTTTTTGCCGTAGTGTTGTGGTGCATACATACTTACATACATACTTCGCTGTTAAAAGCGCCTGCTAAATTACTGGTAAACAGGTTTTTCTTGCCGACACTTGTCGGCTTATTAAAGAAAGCTTCTCCATCCAATCTGATAATTTCACCCCATTAAATGACAACAATCTGATTGTTGTCCTGCTGACAGTTGACGTAAACGTAATCCCGGCGCTTGGCATCTGAATATTGACCCCATTATCCAGACGTCCATGGACCATCTTTAGGTCATTACCGGCAGGACAAAGAATGACCAAATGCCTGGTTTCGTGTCCTACTGTATTTCCCCCCTTCCCCCCTTTATCGTCTCTCTTCCTGGGTTCTCTTTTCCGTGTCACTTGTATTTTGCTACATTTCTATCGATTATATCCTTTTACTAAAAACTCGCTCGGAATTCCTGTTGGCTTCTTACCGAAGTAAGTGTCCACATAAATGCCCGTCCGTGCGCACACACCGAGACAAATCGTCACCATCAGTGCCCCCCCGTCTGAGCCACATCCCCGAAAAAAACTCTCACTTGCAAATTTCTCTTTTCGTCTTTGTATCCATCTCTGTCCATAAACACACACACACACACACACGTACAGAAGAGACACATGGCCAGAGAGCACAGACTACCATCTGGGAGTGGTGGCCGGCTTTGTCTGGGGGGGGTGGGTGGGGGGGTGAAAGTGCCAATACAACTCCCCCCTACTCCCCTTTTAGACACACACACACATAGACACATAAACCTTGCACACTATTCCTGCGACACCCCCCCCCCCCCCCCACCCCCTCAACTGCCCTCCCTGTCCAACCGCCCTAAGTGTGAGAGTTCTCCTCATACAAATCTGCACATATACATATGCAAATGAACGGGGGGGCATTATGAAAACAGACCCACTCGCTCACACGCATGCACACAAACAAGGTATTTTGACGGCTGCAGCAGCAGGAGTTTTGCAAAAAAGGGACTCGTGTTTTTTTTGGGGGGGAAATGGAGCAAGTTGTGTGAAGGCAGGACGGGCAACACCACAATAAATGTGTCAAATACATGCAAATGGGATCGCATGCAATTATGTTGAGCACGTTTGAACACATGTGCACACGTACATGGTAACATGCATTATCCATGTTTGGCCCCAAGCATGCGTGTGATGAAGGCCAGATTATTTGTAAAACCTGTATCATCTTTGATTGCCCAGATTATTTATTTGCTAATGTTGCTACACAGCAGGGTGGTATAGTGTTACTAGGAATTGCTTTGAAATACACAACTAACAAGATGATACACGATATTGGATTCACTAAAATGAAGGTTTTACAATGCATTCAAAAACACAAATACTGGCATCACATTAGTAAAAAAAAAAAGGCTAGACTTAACCCTACTACACACAACTTGACCCGAAACTACCCAGTTTTTCTTAGGTTTACACCATGCAAAAGCTTTTTTTTGAGTACCTGCTCCACTGGTTCCAAGCTACCCGGGTCAGCACCTTGACCCCCATCGCAAGAAACTAACCCACCATTTTTGAACAAACGATGCCAAAGGTAGTGCTGTTTGTCCGTCCGAAAAGTCGTTCCCTGGTCCGTGGACAAGGTCCGGACTTTTTTGTGTTTGATAAGTGACCAGTGGTTAGCACGATTGCCTCACAGTAAGAAGGTTTCATGGTTGTTTGTATTTTCGTTTCCTGCAACAGGCTGGCGTCCTGTTCAGGGTGTCCCTCGCCTCTCGCCCCAAAGAAGCTTGGATAGGCTCCAACCCCCTGCTACCCCCATAAGGGAGGCCAAGCACCAACATTTCTTTGCGTAGTCCTTCATTAAAGCTGTTTTTTTCTTGCACTGGTTGTGTTATGTCACTTGCTACTGCTTGTTCCTTTACGTTCTCTGGCATTGGTCACAAATAGAAGTTTGAATAATTCAGTCTGGTGGGCCTTTGAAAATTGCTGACTGTGCAACACCCCTCATATCTACCTATTGTTCTAGCAGTGGCATACAGAGTGTCTGGTGAATCGACCTATAGCTCATCCATTCTTGAAACTTTAACACAACACACAGTCACGTTTCTTCACTATGCTGGCGTCTTAAAATGGTTTGGGAGAAATTTCTGAGAGATTACTTTTTATACGTCCGAAGACCAGTTAGCGTATCAACTGGTGCGCCCTCTGGTGGATCCCTACAGTTCCCCCCTGAAGTACACGGACCACCAACAAAAAGCAGTTTTGCTAAAGATTCAAGTTCAAAAATCGTGGTCCCTGTCAAAATACACATTCGCCACATCACGCCGTCCAGTGATACCACCTGAAACGCGGCGAAACGATACAACGCTCTGTATTGACGGCGACCGAGTTGACACCGAGTGAACTCCTCCGTCGGCATATAGAGCAGCCGCTGATGTGTGTTGTCCATATCAAATTCTATCCTCCGCGAGGCCGGGCTCATGTTTGCTGTGCTGTTTTCAGTACACAATGGCTGTAGAGGTGTTAAGCTCATGTTGCGCCATCAAGAGTGCGCACAAACCCAAAACCCTCGTCCCTCCTCGCCTCGGCTTCACAATTGGATCCAATCCCCACTCGTTTTGTTCCCACGCTCCTTCACATGTTTTGTTTTTTTTCATCCTCTCTGCATTTTTCTCTGCCCGCAGGTTAGATGTTTGATCTGGGTTTTTTTCAGGAGAAAAATACTAGTGGAGAGCGAGAGAGAAAAAAAAGTGGACAACAGGGGGCTGTCCATCTGGCTGGATAACCAGTCTGAACTGGTTCTGACATAGGTGAAGTGGCGACTTGTCCTTTTACCCCCCCGGACAAAAACGGACCGTGGTGGTATTCCACCCACGGGTGTGCAGGTACCAGGCCATGTGTGTGTGTGAGAGGGTAAATGTATATGTGTCCGTGTGTGTGTGTGTGTGTGTGCTCGTCTCCCAAGACCTTTGAGGCCTGGACCATTGCCAAGTTCATCTGTTAATGGACAGCTACGAGGAGTGCTGCCCCCATCCCCCCTCTCGCTCTCTCCTCTTGTCTCCAGCCGCCATGCCTGTTCGCGACCCCCCCTTAACCTCCCCAACCCCCAGCCAGGCCTGCCCAGATACAGACCCTCCTCCTCCTCCTCCTCCTTCCCTTCTTTCTCCCTTTCTCTCCGTTCTTCTGGAAGCTATATCATTCCTTTTTTTTTTTTTTTTGCTCCTGCCGCCCCAAACACCCTGTGCTTCTCCTATTCAAGATAAACAGAGTGCTTCAAGTTCAGGGGGGACACCCTGGGACCCCTTTAACAAAGCCATCTATCACGCTGTCTTCGTGAGACGCCATTGACCGAAGCGGACCCTTGCCCATGCCCCCCTGCCATTTTCCCCGGTGTCTCGCGCTCGTGTGAACACACACACACACACACACACACACCCCGACTCTGGACAGTGTCCTGCAGAGCAACTTACGGTACCTTAACCCGGACCCCCCCCACCCCCCTCTTGTACTCTACGGTGCTGGTCAAGCTCCGGTGACCTTCCCTCGCCATCCTTCCGTTGAAATAGACTAACTTTTTTGGGGGGCGCACACGTAGACACATGGCTGTCGCTTTAACTCCACACCCTCGGAGACGCACTCCGCTGACCCTCAGTCCCCTGAAGTCAAGTGTGGGATGATTAACCAAACTGTCAGTTCCCTAATAGTCTGGGAATAAGAGACTGACGGAGGAGCTGGAAGCTGTTTATAAACACTTTAGAGGGATCGAGAGAAGAAGTGAAATGTATTTAAGAAGGTTCATGCTGCATATCATGAGCTAAATTACCCACAAAGCCTTTCTGCCCCATGAAACCTTTCACCTTTATAGAATTAGTCGGTGACAGACGGAAGTCATCATCGCTCCTGGATATTTACTCGGAAGCTAATAAAAGCTGTTCATAAGTTTAAAAAAATCATATTTATTTTATATGGTAAGGCTTTGATCTTCGATGCAATGCAACAAAAAGAGCTGGTACAGTCAATTTCCCACACAAAACCCATGCAGAACACGATTAATGCGCGCTTTATATTTAATTTTCCTGCAAGGAAATTCATGTCCGTTGCCTGAAGCTGCAGAAACAAGCAGCGTGATGCCAAAAGTGTCCCACTCTGACCTTCTTTTTAAAAAGTTTTCACTGCGATGCATGAAAAATTAATGTACTTGTTCGGTACATTCTCTCTCGCCCATTGTGCATAAAGAATTCTAAAATAGGAGTTTAAAAACTAGCTGAACGCGATTAGCCAGGGCTATATGAAGTTTTTCGGGAAAAAAATACTTTGTTAGCATTTTTGAAAACCACTGTGTCAGTTATGTTACTACTAAAAAAAAGTTTTAAAAGAGAGAAGTTTAAATATCTGATTTTACTGTGAGATTTCTGTGACTTTGTAGAAAACAGGGTTTTTTTTCACAACCAGGCGTTAACTGGTGCTGTAGGACAACAACTCCCTCTCAGTGAACTCATCACCGCAGCTATGTTTAATTGCAATATTTAGTTGCAATTCCACGCCATACTTTAAATGCAAAATCTTGTTTTCTGCGGCCCATAAATTGTCGTATATTTTACCTTTTTTAGTTACTTTATCAACCCCGTTAACCAGTCATTAGCAGATTTTCCTTCTTTTCCATCCCTCTCTTATTCATCCCTCTGACACAAAGTGGAAGCTGTGGCCCCGTAAAACACAGCAGCTGCTCCAGCCCACTGCAGAGGGGGACCGGTCTGCCGGTTTTAGAACGCTAAATTATCCATTAGATGTTATCAAGTTGTACCAGGGCGATGCCATTCTGCTAGGAGCCATCAATCTTTCATGAGTCCCAGGCACAGGCGTGCATCGGGATACACTTGCAGGAACCGACCAGCCACTCCCAGCACACCATCAACCCCGAGCTGGGTTTTGCACGCAAACTTGGACATGTACACACACAGATATGTGGACGCTCGCGCCGTCAACAAATACACACACTGACATAAATGCAGTCAGGTACACGGTCTTGCACTCAAGCTCCGCGGAAACAAGTGGGACGGACCATGTTTAGGGAACATCCATCTCTACCGTTCTTGTTTTGTGTCTCTCATCCACCTTTAGGTCACTGCCGCAGAAGTTTAAAGCCTCGCAAAAAACCACTTCTGCTCCATCTTTTTTCTTTTTTTTTTGGGTCCTACTGCAGCTCATCTTTGCTCCCGGCTCGGGCCCGGCAGGGCAGACATGTTCTGAATGCACTCCGGTAATGGGCTAATCAAAAATGCAAAACAATTGGCAATTACCGCACGGGGCCCTAATGGTCATTAGAATTTACAACAAGGTAATGAACTGAGAGTCAGCTCGGTCCATGCATATTCATAAAGCAATCAGGCCTTTGAAGATTAAAGAAGCGCTTCAAATTTAAATGAGGGCACCAGCATGTTATCACCAAGATTCAGCAAGCCAGAGTAGAGGGTGCCGGGGACAGGAGGGCATTCATAAGTGCACGTGTGTGTGTGTGCGTGTGTGTGTGTCTAAAAGCGTGTGTTGAATTTTGTGGTCCCGGTGAAAATGTTGGTCTCGGGGCTCCACCTGCATTCTTATGAGAGCTAAAGGAAACATTTTTTAGCGCTTTTATATTCCACATATGTAGCCTTTTTAATCAGTTTATAACATACAATAACACATAAACTAAATGTACTGTGAATTAATGGTATTTTTAGGGTCGGAAACTTTTTATTGCCAGTGTACATAGGATTTTGTTGTGGTGGTAACTCAATTCTGTTTATTTATCTTTTTTATTTTGTCTTTATTAACTAATGTATGCATTGTGTTGTTTATTTGATGAATTATTGTGTTTTTTTCTCCTTTAATTTTACTCTAAAGGACAGTTTTTTGGACTAAATATTATATTTTTTCAATGTAGGGACGGAAAATTACAATCCATTGTGCAGCTCAGTGATGTTTAAATAAATAAGGACAAAATAAAGACATACAGTATCAATTTGTTTACTACAAAACAATGCTTATAATGTTTTATTATATTTATTTGAAAGTATTTCATTTCAATAAATATCAGAAACATTTATTTTTGTAATTGTAAAAGTTCAATACTTGTGTATATAAGTGTTTTTAAAGATGTGTGCACTTTTCCAAAAATCCATATTTGATTTAAAAATATAAGAATTATTACTGATTAAAAACCTACAATAGAAAAAAAAAACCAACGTCGGTAATTGAACGTTGAGTCCAATGCAAACACATCTTGGACATTATGTAAAGAATAAACATTAGAGACAAGGGGCCCTATTCTGTCCCATATCTCTTATGAGAGATAAGAACGGCGAGACGGGTCTGAAGGCGACCACCCACCCTCAGTGAGAAGGTACAAGGAGTCTCTTACACACACACACACACACACACACACACACTATCACGCCCGACCATAGACGTGTACAGTCTGCTCCACCAGCTGCAGTCCAGATAGAGATAGAACAGGAAGAAACACGGAGATAGTGGCAGGTATCAGCGGGTTCACACTAACACGACACCCTCTGATGGCCTTAGACTCTTGCTGTGGGTGTCAGCAAGACAAAGCAAGCGCGTCCTTAAACGACGTGGACACAATAGAAACGGCAGAAAGTGACCCGAGAGAGAGATAACCATCCAGTAGAATGAATATTCCAGAAGATGATCTCACGTTATTGTTCTTCGTCCACGCACAATGACACGAGAGACGGCGATCCTGGCAACACTGCGGTCGAGAATTTTTGAGAAAATAATATCTATTTCCACTCCATAAGGATTCAAATGTTTTTTTTCCTATTGTTTTTTTTTAAGAAAAGTTTTATCCCAACTTTATTTACTTTAAATTGAGAACAGAAATTACATCATGTTTTTTTTTCTTCAGTAAAATCTCACAATTTGATTAAAATAAAGCTTATTTTATATTTGTGAGGCACATTTTGAAGGAAAATTACATTTAAAGTGTCATATTATAACAAAGTTATCTCAAGACTTTACAGTTTAAGTACAATAATATAGAACAGGACGGTCAAACTCGGGACGTAAATCTTTTCGCTATTCTCTCCCAAACAAACATGTATATTCATCGAAATATTTTTTATTTACAATTAACAAAGTAAGCAAATATTCCCAGGGTCTGTTTATTTGTTCGTTGCAATGAAACTGCAGTAGGTCCAAAGGAAGTTCTGCATAATCCATGCGACCACTGAGGACGAGAGGATACGGATTTGTCCTTAAGTGTGATTTTTGATGTTATTTTTAAATAGCTGTAGAAATCAAAAAATATGGCAGGTATTCAACATTATCTTTAGTTTTTCAAAACATAATAATTAAAAAAACACTTTTATTATTAAGTTTCTTCCAGTCAATGTTCAGGCGTTTGTTTAGCTGGAATGTTAGAAACAAGACAATCAAAAAACTCTCTATTCGTCTTGCTCCCTCTCAGTGAACTCATCACCGCAGCTTGCGATTCTTGCAATACTTCGCATATAAATCGCATAAAAAAAACACTTCTTTTCAAGATAAATTGTTGTTTTTGAGGGACAAAGCACAAGTATATGTCTTTTCTTTCTCTTTCCTGAAACAACGTACGTGTCAGCATCTGCCACTCAAACAAGGCACAGCTGAATGTAACGCACTCTCCCTTCGCTTTTTATTTTTTATTTTTTCCCTGTTCCGTCTAAAAATAAAGTCATTAACCTGCAGGTGGTGAAGCCGGCGCAGCATGACAGGCACCGACGCTGTCAGATGCCCTCTGACCCCCCTGAGATGCGCCCCCCCGCCCCCCCATAACACTATCGACAGGACAACGGCGTGACGGGCCTATTTTTGAGTTTGAATCCTCCAAACGTTAGTGTCGACAAACAACCTGTGTCGTGTGTGTGTTTCCCTTGAGCGGTCAGGGGTGTGTGTGTGTGTGTGTGTGAGGCACACACTAACCTGAGGGAGGGGGGAAATAGGGATCATATGTTTCTGACACATCTTATCAACTCACAACAGATCCTTGCGGTAGCGACAAAACTCATTGACAATAAAACGTGTGTGGAAGTTACACTCCAAGATGTTTTTAAAAAATAAAAAATTCTCTTGGCTTCTAGTCACACATTCGTCTTCGTTCGACGTGCATTTTTCAACCGGCCTCCACCTGAATGGCCCGGGGCGGCGGCACCAAGGTTGTTAGAAGACAAACAGACACACGGGGAGTCCAACCAACAGCCTCGAGGAGCGCACTTTATAGCTCGTCATAGCTAAACACGGCGACTACACAATCCTGCGCCGACACCACCGTTGGTCCCGGGGGGGGGGGGTCCCACTTCTCTGTGCCAAGTCTGGCCTGGCATGGTCCGCGAGAGGGGTGTCCTCGAGGCGGGGGGGAAAGACTCTTTCATGTTACACCAGTTAAAGCTCCCGACAAACGTGCCGAGAAAAAGCCGTAAAGAAGTTTAAGTGGCAAAAAAAAAGTCCAGCCTCGACCCGAACGTCCGCGACGCACAAACTCAAAGAGTCGGTCGCACAACACAAGGCTGACAAATCACCAGCGACAGTAGGGCGCTAAGAGCTTTGCTCCAAAATACAAGAATGTCCTTTATGAAAAATTCATCTCAAAAACCATTTCTCTTCACCTTCATTAAAACTTAAGTGGAGGACATCTTCCCCGAAAAAATAAGTTTATCAGAGCAACTGTGTGATCCAATTACAGTTACAGAGAAATGTTACCACAACAGAATAATAAAATATCCAAGCACTAAGTTAAGTAATTTTTATTTGTATAGCGCTTTTCCAGATCAGGGTCACAAAGCGCTTAAACAATCAAAACAGTATTCAATAAAGTATATACTTTAAAGGTCAAGATAAAACTGATAACACAACAGGAGTTCCAGAAAAGTCAAGGAAAATCATGAACAAATAAAAACATCTTAAGATGTTTCTAAATGACTTTTATTGTTCTTTTATGGCTTAAAATTCAATAAAGTGTGTAGAAAATACGTTTTATTCTCAAGGTAAAATGTCCCTCTGCAGATCCCGGAAGATCCATGCGACTGAGGACAAGGGGATACAGTCATATACTTTTTTGAGTAGTGTTTTGATTGTTTAAGCGCTTTGTGACCCTGGTCTGGAAAAGCGCTATATAAATAAATATTACTTACTTACTTACAGTCGAAAATATTTTGGTTTCAAAACAAATAAAAACAGGTACGACTTGGTCAAGAGTCACATGGTCTGTAAATTCTGCAACACCAGATTAAAGTACTCGTGAATACTACAAATATACTTTACTGTATCACAATGTATCGTGATACGTAATCGCCAGATTCTCGCCAATGCGCCCCCCCCCCTACCGACAATTAATCGCCGGCTGCACAAAATACCATGAAGAAGACATCACAACCAGGAGTCTCTCCGACAAAACCCCCCTCCTCCCCGACGCCTCCGCTCACACACGCCTCACACACACCGCCCGACCCACTGATGCCGGAGCATATGTGTCGGTGGAGTACGAGGGGGCTGGTGGCCTGGAGAAAGGTGGCACGGTGCCAACCACGGCGCTTGTTAAATACCTTTGTTTCCACCAGCAACACGGACAAACAGGGCCGACAACCCGCCCCGCCGCCGCCGCCGCAAAAAAAAAAGCACCACTTTGTCTCGGACGGAAGGGGAGAGGTGGCCGCCATTATTAACTCAGTATTGATTATTGGATTTGTGAGTCCGGGATACGATCGAGGCGGAGCGTCGGGGAGCGAGAGGAGGTGGATTCAGATGTTGATGTAGACAAAGTAGAGGGAATTAAACTACAAGGTTCAATGATTTATGTTTGGTTGTGAGTATATTTTAGCCAGTTGGGTTAAAAAAAACAACAAAATAAATAGTTAATTGATTGTGTTGTCAATTGTTTTCAAATAATTAAGTTGTCAAAGAAGTTACCACAAACATATTTGGGTTGTATGTGAATTCATTTTAAATGTACGTTTTAAGTCGAGATTTGGTTGGTGTTTTTATTGGTGTATTTAAGTTAATTTTTTTTAAATAAATGTTTTAATTTAGAATTTAAATCTGTTTCCCGTTTCAATAGTTGTTGTTAAATTTTAAAGCTTTTTTTGGCTTGTTCTATCGTACGGATCTTCATTTATTTATCTGTATAAATAACTGTATTTATTAATACTAGTTTTATGTAACTGATTTTCTTTATTTAATGTAATGTTTACCCCCTTTTTTTTGCTGGATTTATGTGAATGATTTTTATTTCAAAGTAATTTTTCTTATGATTATATATTTATTTCTGTTTCTATTTTTTTAATCGATAGTTCCTTCAGAAGCCAAACAACTATCTCTAAAACCTCCATATTACACTTTTCCTGTCAGCAACATTTCCCGAGAGCTCAATAGAAATCAAAGTTTATTCATCATCCTAAATCACTCTTTCTTGATAATTTTTTTTTTTTTTTTTAATTTAAATAACTCTGGTTTGGAAACTCGTGTGAGAAACTGTCATCTGCTTGGTTTCTGGGCCATCCGTAATCTGGAGACAAGCAACGTTGTCCCTTTGCATATCTTAAATTATTTATCATGCAAATGATGGCACGCAGGCTGTCCGGCCCTCTTGTAATGGCCCTGGGCTCCAGACAAACCCAGCTGCAGCCTTGAGCCTCTCAGACGTCCTCAGCTGTCTCAACGGAGGGGCACGTCTCCGTCTCCCCCCACCATCAACCGGTCATCGCGACCCCCCCCCCACACCCCTTTTTTTTTTCTAAAACTTTCACCATACATCTGTAGCAGATTAAAGCAGGAGGGGGGGGGGCACTGGTGGGGGTCGGCATATTTACTTAATACAGTCTGCTAATGAACAACAGTCCCTGGAGAGAGCGAGCCGTGGACGCGAGCATCATGTCGGTGCCGCCGAGATAGCGCGGCAGCTAGCATATGGAACAGGGTCGCGCGTTGGCACTGCCAGTCTGCGTCCATCAATCTTGGATTCCGAACACAGAGCTGGGAGGAGTCTGGCTGTCTCGCACAGATGCCATTCCATGTCGTTGATTAAAAAAAAAAAAAGGTTTTTATTTAAATAAAAAATATATGTCGTGTCTCACCGTCACAATCTAGTCTTCTACAGTTTCCTATTTGTTGACCCTCTGAATAATGCAGTATCTACTTATAGTGTAGATGTACAGCTCATTTAAGGCCTACTTTAATAGTATTTGAACCTTTCATTTCTCATTTACTTGCAAAAACACCTCAAAATCTATACAGAAAAATAGCAACACACTGATATATCACCATGTTTTTTTCACAATACCGTATCAATGTGCACGTTTATCTGAAATGTAATTCATTCATGTTTATTTTGTAGTACTTTTCTCATGTTTTATATGTATATACTGTATATAGTGGGTGTAGAATTATAATGTTTTTTTAAATTAGAATTATCATACAAATATTCACAAGGTTTGTTCATTATTGTGTTGCAAGTTAACTTCAGGGGGCGATAGATGGCAAAGGTCATCCTCAGAAACTAGAGGAGCAATTCAACCCTACAAGACAACTGAGGACGAGAGGATACATTGTACTCCAACCGCTTTTAAAGCTGATGTTTATACATGTTTTGGTTTCAAAACAATCAAACATCGAGATTCATGCTGTCTGTGAATTCTACAACAGAATACTACTAATATGTAGTTATCCATACACTATCACAGTATATCGGAACGCCGGATTATTCCCGATACACACCCGATGTGTGTGTGTGCACGTTTGGAAGTCATCATCGTTGGCGTCCCGGGTTGTAGAACATGGCACGAAGCATATGGAGAACACAGCGGTTTGCTGGCACCTCTTCCCAAAATCCATCACTCATAATTACACCGATAAATACTGAGGTTGAATTCTACAGCCGACCCCGGACTGCTGCGAAAGATCCATCCAGCATTCCCCGTTATCAACATCCTAACCGGGGCGCCGCAGATCTCTAATGGAAATCTATTCGTCATGAAATGGTCATCTGAAGCGAACAATATTAGTGACTGAAAAGAAATCATGTGGACTTGGCTGCACCGCGATATAAATGAGCAAATAAGAGACCGATGGAACAGCTGACAGCGCCGAAAGGCATTCTAGGCTAATGTGTGTCTATGTGTGTGTGTGTGTGTGTGTGTTGCGTTCAATCATGAGGCAGATGTCTCACACACCGCTCACTAATGAACAGTGGTCGTTCAGAATGGTAATGGCTAACTCGCTGATAACAGTCAGCTATCAGCTCAGCCATCTGCAAAGCTGCAGCACAACCCAACTAACAGAGGGCAGCGTCACACGAAAAAAAAACGACTTCCCGTTGGCGGGAAATCAAGGCAAATACAATCAAATATGTACTTCTTTCCACTGGCAAAAAACACCACGAAATACCACACAAGAAGGTGCTACTATACTGGCGCTAATGCTAGCTTGCCACGAAAAGAAATGTTTGGTATTCAGGAAGAGTCGTCTATTTCACCCTTGTTGAGTATTCCATCTATGTCTCCAGATAAGGCCAGGTATCTGCTACAAGGTATCTAACCCCCACCAACCCTAACCCTAACCCCGCCACGGCTTAGGTATTTCTGGAAGCCAAGGAGGTCGTTCATCTTGACCCAGAGGTAAAGCAAGGGATACCACAACATTTGTAGGAAGGGTTAAGTCATTTAAAATGTTTTTTTGTTTTGTTTTGTACCAAAAGTAGTTGTATGTGACAACAAACTATGCGTACTTGTTCAAGCCATGCAGTGGATCCTCAGGCAAGTCTTCCGATTCTTAGGTCCGAAAATAACCTCGACCAAAACAAACGTTGCGTAGAGAAAAGGAAGATTCCTTGATTTCAAAAAATGTGTCAAACCATTTGGCCAAAAATACCGACTATAGATCTGGCATGTTTATTTATACCCGCCTATGCGTGTACAAGGCATTAGTCCCAAACTATCATGGATTCCATTTATATATATCCACGTGGTTTGTTACAGATTCCTAGTCCTAGATAAGTGGAAATATTTCTCTTTGCATCAGTTTAGTTGTTCACTGGTATTCGACTGATAAAGCGAGAGTCAAACATTTATCAGTGGCGTTCAAATATTTTGGCCTTCCAGGGTCAGTCAGAAAGATAAATCAATGATACTTTCACTGCGTAACTGCAACCATAATTCCAAATATGCACACAAGGTCAGGCAGCAGCTCCTTTTTCCCCCCTGCAAACGTTTCGGCAGGGTCTTTAATATAATGAGGTATTTATTCTCCACCTTTTTATTAAACCTGCCATTATCACTGCTTAAACACAATTCAACGGGACCAACGATTAAAGCTTTAAGAGGCAATTAATCCAGTGAAGAAGAAAAAAACATCCGCAATTAGTACCTGTGTCGCTCCTCAAATAAATATTAATCTGGGATAATGAGCGACTGTATTTCAATTCTGGATCATGGTGTGTGTTTGCAGGGAGATTATGGGTCTGTAATAAGGCAGTACGGCAGTGAAGGCCACAGGAACCGAACACATCTGTGACGACGCCATTCCTTCGGAAATCAGTTTCTTTGTTTGAGTGTTTTTTTCTTTTTTCCAATTTCTAAGATGTACTTCTTCTCTTTCTCACAATGGACCGTGAGCACAGCTGGCGCTCTTGTGCGAGAGATAAGCTCGTCTTGAGGATGACTTTCTCATTTAACTTTTCAGTCGTTCCCTAATGCCAACAAACTTTAGAAGGAGAAATACAAATGTCTTTTGCCTTTTTGGGCTCATGTCATCGGATGAAAGCGTTGTATTTTTGTCGATTAGAAAGCGTCTATTTTGAGTATTCAGAAGTGATATTTGTAGCCAATAAAGAACTATTTATTTCCCTTTTAGCATTTTAAAATTACATTATATTTAACATCCACACCTGCTCCTTGTTTTCGTATAACCCAAATACACTTTGCTTTTCTGATCTAATCTAATATTAATAAGGATTACTTTAAAATTTAATTATTCGCAATTACACTTCAAGGGAGAACCATATCCCCATGAGCTGCATGTAGCATTAAACCTGCTAACATGAATTTGTAAATGAACTTGTGGTATTTTAACGTGTCAAATGAATGTATATCGTGTTTTAAATGACGCTAAAAGGCAAGTGACTAAAGTAGGTAAGAGTATTGGCGAGAACCTCACGCTATTTCCAAGAAAAACCATCACCTATTGGTTGAAATTCGGTGTAAAAATCAAAATGATATCATAGGCAACACCTGTGGAAACTACATTTCTGGTTGATACTTGAGAATTAAGCAGCTGTTACAGACAATGTGTTTTTCCCCTTTTCGGACACAGATGCGTACAGTATTTGTTCCCCTTTGACTTCATCAGAACCTGTGAAAAGAACCCGCTCCACATCCTCACTTCCTCTCACAGAAACTACTCACTTCATACTTTTGTTTCTCTACGGTTGACTTTGGCACGGAGCCACGGCTGCGGTGTTTTGTTTTTTTTTACCTGTGATGTTCTCCTGCTTGGGGATTATTCCTTGCAACGGAGTAGATAAACAATCCTCGTCGTACGGCGACACTTGAACGGCCACCTCGACCGGAACGTGAGAGGTGGTCCTCCGTGGGTGATGGCGGGGGGTCCGCGAGTGCGAGGAGGACGTGGTGGAGAGCGGCGAGGCGAGCGGCGACGACGGCGGTCGGTCCAACGGTTTGTCCATACAGAGGCCGGCGTGGCACTGCCTCCGCTTGTGCTCGATGAACAGCAGGATGTCGCCCAGGGGGAAGCGGGAGTGACACTGTCCGCAGGTCAGGAGGTCCTGGTCCCCTTTGAGGGGCTCACCGTGTGCCACACCCAGCCTGGGGGAGTCCTGAGAGTCCTCTCCTGGTAAAACACCCGACAGCGGTTCAGCTGGAGGAGAAAAAAAAGCAGAGAGTTAGAAAATAAATTTGTAGAACCGTGGTTATGATATCAAACTTCTGATCTATGACCAACTAAATCCCTTGTGGCCTTTCCAAGCATTGCTTATCTATTCTTGCAAATCCATCGCTCATTGGATCGAGAGTCTGGACCTCGATCTTAACCAGGGCCGGGTCTAGGCAGGGGCAAGAGGGGGCCTGGCCCCCTCAAATAAATGTTGTGCCCCCTCAAACTTACATGTAAGTAAGTAAGTAACAGCACAATGCCCCCCAAGATGTGTGGCTGCCCCCTCATACATGCCTGTCTAGACCCGGCCCTGATCTTAACCTTGCTCAGAAAAAACCTCAGTTTTCATCACTAGACGTTTCTTTACACATCGATCTGGAACATTTCAGCTGGAAACAGTTGCAAAGATCAACACCATAAATATAGGGTTTTATAAAATGTTACTCATTTGGAAGATAAAGGAGCAAAAGGAAAGAAATATTGGGAAAAGAAGTCACAGTCCCTGACAAAAGGCCTGACATGTTCAGCTAGCAGGCAACAGCCCAACGATTAAGTTGCTTGACCCTCTTTATTGTGCTGCCAATCTCGCTTTTTTAATGAACCTAACACCTCCGAGGATCAAAAAATAGATTCTAATTTGAGTTCAAGATGATTGGACCCCATTTCGTTAAAAGTGCTGGGATCTTATGAACCAAGGTTAGACATGGAGGGGTTGGATGTGGAGTAAGTCCCTGAAGTACTTGAAAAGAGAGAGATGTGTGTGCGTGCGTGCGTGTGTGGTGTGTGTGTGTGTGTGTGTGTGTGTGTGTGTGTGTGTGTGTGTGTGTGTGTGTGTGTGTGTGTGTGTGTGAGAGAGAGAGAGAGAGGGGGCTTTTAAAAGAAGTCATGCCACATGGTAAACGACAGTGGATGTCTCGTCTGGGATGTTGAGATAAGTTGTGATGAATTCTTGTGGCTTTAATTCCATGTCGGGTCAGACGAGAAGGTGTGAAGGGACTATGCAAGATAGGCCCAGTTACCTGGATGTTCGGCTGCATTAAAGATGAGGGAATTCTTTCCCCGGCTCCTCCGACAGAAGCTTATCTTAACCAGCTTATGCCACGCACCCCGGCGAGAGGAGTGTGACCACGGGTTGGCCACAAAGATTTTCTTCAAACCAAATAATCTCATTTTGATGCAGAGCGACTGCAATATAACTTGTGAAAATTGTAACTATAATCTTGTTTTTCAAAGTGGGTTTGACTTAAATCTGGCCATCCTGTCACTCGTATAAGTAGAAACCCTTTTTGTTTGCAATTTTCTACACTTTTTTCTCTCTATATCCAAGTAAGGTCACTTGAATAAGGTACACAACAACAGATACATTTATTTAAATGAGATTATGCTTGTTTTTCTGGACAAAAATATCGGTATGAAACAGTTTTTCGCGTTTTAAATAGATTATTAGCTCATATATTCCAGAATAAATAACAGTATCTCTTTAAAATTACGATCAAATGTTGATATTTGAGATTCAAATCAGAAGTAGGAGGGGTTTACCTTCAGAATAAAGTGTCTTCATTGATCAACATTCTTGCTATTATGATAAGAATAAGTATTCTTCACATTGCTGATAAGGTAGTGGACCAAGTTCAAAAGTGACCAGTGTACGGGAGTACAATCAAACTGCGCCCCCTACTGGTAGATGCCCGTCAGGACCAGCCCACTAAAGTAAGACGTTGAAACGAGAGAATATTTGTCAATACCTGGTTGCGAGCGAAAACCGAGTATTTTTAAAAGAAATTAGGCAGTAAAAATATAGGTTTAAATAAAGTAAAGGGAAGTGAAGTCGAATATATTGTTATTGTTATATATATACTGTTCTTTTTTAATTGTTTCATGTTTTATTATTTATTATTTGAGGTGTCAACTTAAATATATATTTATTTAATGTATGTTGTCAAAGTAAATGTGGCTTAAGTATTGAAAGTGCTTCCGAAGGGGAAAGTCCATTGAAAAAGTTAACTTTTATTTAAAAAAAAAAAAAAAGAAAGCTTGTTGTACGTCACGAAAAAGCGTCGGTTGTCGAAGAATAAAGTTTAAAAAAAAAATAAAAAATAAAAGACTTACGTGAGAACTCTCGTGTGCTCAAGTGCTGGGGTTTGCCTTGCTTGCGGCGAGACATGTTGGTTCCGAGCGGGCTCTTCACATCGGGAAGTCCTCTGCTGACAAGTCCGAGGGGAAGAGATTCATGGATCCTTATGACATCCGAAAAAGAAGCAGAAGAAAAAAGAAAAAAAAAAACAATAACAAAAACAAGAGCTGGTTCCGATCAGAAGCTGAAAAAAGACGCGCCGGTCACCGGGCGAGAGACGCTCTGCGCTCCGCGGAGCTCCTCATGACTTCTCCGCCAGAAGAGAGTGATGGGGGTCCAGGAGAGAGAGCCCCCCTGAGCTGCAAGTTCAAGTGCGGACGTGACGTCCCTGCGAACTTGAACGTCAGGAGATGGACGTAACCGAGACTCAGAGAAGACGTGGGCAGGGCGAAGGCGGCCAGTGGTGGGGGAAGGAGGGGGAGGAAGGGTGAGGTGGTGGGGGGGGAGGTGAGGTGGTGGGGTGGTGGGGTGGGGGGGGGCAAGCCGTCATAAACACCAATGGACACTCATGGTGGAGACTCTACCTATGGACGGGAGAGACCCTGAAGACACCAATGGACGGAGGGGGGAGCCATGGGGGGGCGGGGCCAAGAGAGCGAGGCAGACGGGGGGAGAGAGAGAGCGTGTGAAAGAAGTGACGCACGGATGCTGTGCGCGCAGAAACTACTGTTAGAATCAGGAGGAGAAACTTTTATTGCCAGTGTTATTAAAAAAAAATGTGTTAACTATTTAAATAATTTTGTATTTTCCCCCTCATTTGTAAGAAAAAAAAACTTGGATTATGGAACCTTTAGATTTTTATTTATTCATTTAAAATGTTTTTATTTATGATCAATTATTTCGATGTTTTTGCCCAGTTTACTTAAAATAAGTCGCAAAAAAATTGATAGAACACATTAATGATGAAAAAAAATAATAAGTTTAAATTTATATCCTATTTATTTGACTCCATATTGATTTTTTCTTGCAGCTCAGCTAAATTTTTTTTTTTTTTTTAATAAAAAAACAATATAATCAGCCACTTTATTGCCAGTGTTATTCAAAATATATATATTTGTAATTCACTTTAAAGTCCTCCTTGGCTAAAACCAATGTGTAAACCATTTAAAAGAAAAACAACTTAGATTATGGAACCTTTACATTTTTGTTTATTAATTTTAAACGCATTTATTTATGATCAATTATTTCGATATTTTTGCACATTTTACTAAAAATAAATCGCAAAAATCTTCTAAAAAATTGGTAGAACACATTAATGATAACAACAACAAAAAAAACTAAGTTTAAATTTATATCCTATTTCTTTGACTCAATATTGTTTTTTTCTTGCAGCTCAGCTAAAATTAGATTTATTTAAAAAAAATAAAAAATAAATATAATCAGCCACTTTTACTGACTCCTTCAAGAAACATCTTAAGACGTTTTTATTTGTTCAGGCTTTTCGTTGATTTTCTGGAACTCCTGTTGTGTTATCAGTTTTATCTTGACCTTTAAAGTATATACTTTATTGAGTATTGTTTTGATTGTTTAAGCGCTTTGTGACCCTGGTCTGGAAAAGCGCTATATAAATAAAAATGACTTACTTACTTACTTATATCCTATTTCTTTGACTAAATATTGTTTTTTTTCATGCAGCTCAGCTAAAATTTGATTTTTTTTAAAATACAAAAAATATATAATCAGCTACTTTTATTGCCAGTGTTGTAACAACATAACATGGGATCTTTGTGGTTTCATTACAGAATAAAAGAATGAATTAAGATAACACAGAAAATAAGCAATGGACCAATGCAAGCAGCCAATCTGTCGCACCCAAATGAGTCTGCATGTCTGCTAATATTCACGCTAGTAAGACACAAACTCTTAGTAAAAGTTTTTAGATTTAAGAAAACTGTTCCATTTTTGTTTATTTATTTTTAAACTTTTTTATTTTCATCAATGGTTTTGACATTCTGCACAAATAATTAAAAAAGGTCTCACAAACGTCTCAAAATTGAATGATTGATGAAATAATTAATTATTTAAATTATAACAACTTTCCACTTTTATTCTATACTATATCACAGTAACACACGCCAAAAAAATTACCAAAAAGGTTTTATTTTTATAAATTAATTTTTAATATTTTCTACAGGCTTATCATTAGTTAATCTAGATGCCTGAGAATTTGTCTTCAACATGAAGCTGATATATTTATTTTCAGCCTCCTGGAAGATTTATTTTTATACTGGCATGACCTTTAAAGATAAGAAGGAAGTTTTTTATTCACATGTACAAAAATCGCCAATAACCTTTGCATTAAAAGGTTAATAGTATCACTCGTGAAATCTTGTTTTCTTAACCAAAAAGTTTATTTTTAATTAACTCTGTTAATAAAGCAAGATGTGATTGTAAGTTTCATTTGATACTACTTTAAATTTTACTTTAAAATAAACCAATAAACGTATATTTTAATATTTAGTCATCAATGAACAAATAAGTCTAATGTGTGTTTTTTTCCCTAGCCCAAGAGATGGCGCTCTATATGGTTTAATAGAGTTGTACTTAATAAGACTCTGAAATCACGTCACTAATAACTAATGTTAATAAGACTGATGATGATAAATAATATTCATAATAGCAATAATAGTTATTGTAACATGTTTTAGTATATTCCCCTATAGCTAAGAAATGTCAGAATAGTTAATAAATAGTTGAAAAACTAATTGAAACATGGTATTGATGGTCTGATGAAGCTTCATGAAGCAGTGTCATTATTTTCAGAGTCCACTAGATGGCGGTCTCTGAACTATTTTCCTTTGTTTTGAACAACTGTTCTAATGAAACATCACATCATTTTAAACCGATGGCGCCACCTACTGACCTCTAAACAACATGAAACTGTTTCATGAAGCTTCACACGCCCATCACTACTCCCTGGTTGTTCATTCACTTTGACCCAGAGGCAACACAAGGGTTTTAATCGATACACCTGTAAAAGTAGGTAGTAATATTTTAATCATTTAAAAGTCTTCAATCTATTTTGGAGCAGAACAATACATTCACTGCTCAGTAATAACTAGGTTTTGCTGAATTATCTTTTAAATATGAACTATAATATATTACCAACTGGGAAATATTTGTAACAAAACACAAGTGTAATAAGAAAAACAATTCGGAATTTTGGTTCTGGCTTAAATTGAAACAATATATTGCTCAAACATTTGTTACAAACTGGAGCAGAGTAATTACAATGACTATACTCTACCGCCACCTAGCGATGTTGTTTCCACATGGCAGTGCTACTGATATTATTTTGGGGTGGCAGTACAGTATAAAAAAATGAAATATCCTAAAATAATAATAGGTATCATGGAATATGAGGTGCACCAGAGTGTAGAATGTTTTTAGTTATGTTTTTTATATGAATACACGCAAAGTTATGAAGTTACTAAGAAAACAAATGTTACGTCTGAACTATTTTCTTTAACATTGTTTTTTTGTTCTTTGCCTCCCTTTAAAATACATCAGATTTCTAAAATAATTATAACGTTTTAAAACATCCGACATTTATGATTGTATTTCTCAAATATTTCCTAGAAACTCCAACGATTTTTAAGAAAAGAACAACGGAATTGCACACACGATGAAGGAAAGAAAATGCTTTATGATTTGTGTTGCATCAAAAAAAGGTGATTGTTATATTTGGTTGTTGTTTATTTAATAAATGTATATTAGTTTGGTGTCCTGAACGAAGCACTATGATGTTCTCGTTGTTTTTTTGTTGTTAATTTAATAAATGTATATTAGTTTGGTGTCCTGAACGAAGCACTATGATGTTCTCGTTGTTTTTTTTATTTTTGTTTATTTAATAAATGTATATTAGTTTGGTGTCCTGAACGCAGCATTATGATGTTCTCGTTTTTTTTGTTTTTTAAATAAAACTATATTAGTTTGGTGTCCTGAACGCAGCACTATGATGTTCTCGTTGTTTTTTTGTTGTTGTTTATTTAATAAATGTATATTAGTTTGGTGTCCTGAACGCAGCACTTTGATGTTCTCGTTGTTTTGTTGTTGTTGTTTATTTAATAAATGTATATTAGTTTGGTGTCCTGAACGCAACACTATGATGTTCTCGTTGTTTTGTTGTTGTTGTTTATTTAATAAATGTATATTAGTTTGGTGTCCTGAACGCAACACTATGATGTTCTCGTTGTTTTTTTGTTGTTGTTTATTTAATAAATGTATATTAGTTTGGTGTCCTGAACGCAACACTATGATGTTCTCGTTGTTTTGTTGTTGTTGTTTATTTAATAAATGTATATTAGTTTGGTGTCCTGAACGCAGCACTATGATGTTCTCGTTGTTTATTTGCTTTTTATTTGCTTTTTAAAATACATTTTTTTAGACACAAAAAGTTATGAAAATAAAAAATCTAAGTTAAATAACCTCAAATGAAATTATAATTATTACTTCCAAAAGAACTATTTTCCGGTTACTGATAAAGATAGTACTTGAGGTAAAGTATTACACTTGACACTACAGCAACACTGATAATAGCATTAGTAATAATAATAATAATAATTTGTTATAATAATAACTATAACAATAATAACAATGACTTACTTACTCATGACACTAATACATGCTGGCGTTTCCTCGTAATTGAGCCTGCAGCACCACCTGGCGGCCAAGACACAACACTGCGCTGGCGTCTGGGCTGGGCAGCAGCAGCAGCAGCAGCAGCAGACCCTCGAGCAGCATCATCGATGGAGATGAATCCTCCGAATATCGACTAGAATATTCCTCAGCTCGCTCGGTAAGTGTCGTGATCCCTGTTGTTGTCGCTTCATCCCAAGAGTCCGTTGAAAGCATCAACATCGTCGCGATGTCCATGATGTCGCCCACAGATCAATGGATGTCAAATCCGGAAATAACTCGTTTTTAATTCCGTGTCCACACTCTTTGACAGGGAGGATGATGGGATGTTCATTTTATTCTTACAATTCACTTTGTGTCGCGAAGAGCAATTCATTGTAATTGATGTTTGTTTTTATTAGCTAGCATGGTGTCGTGAGCCAACGTCAAAACCGTTTTTATTCTAGCCTCTTGCAATGTGGACCATAGCCCGGATGTTTTTGGCCCACCCGAGTAAACCAGTGCTCGGTCAGGCGTGTATCTGGGCCACTAACAAGTCAGGCCACAACATCCTACCGAGGAGGTGATGCTGATGCTGCTCCACCATCACTGGGTTTGAGGTCCACGCCGAGCATGAGTCAGCAAACGAAGGCCTCCAGAAGGAGGGTCATCCGTGAGTTTTTAGGACTTCATTCAGGTCTTAACATGGATGCGAGAGTCAAGTGGATTCGCCTTCATCATCTCCCCCCACTTCCTGTTTCCCTCTGTGGTCTGATTTGACCTCTCGAGCAATTTACCCAATTCTACTGGACATTCGTCACTGTCTGGACGGATCCTCTTGAGGAGTGTTTGTGAACTGGACTGTACTAGGACACACTCATCTTTTTTGGGTGGAGATCTGGGTCCAACCCGTTCCATTCCTAGTTCTCCCTTTTACCATGATCTCTGTTCGACATGTTCCTTATGATGTCTCTCCTATTGAAGTCTCACGAGCTATTCTTTCAATCCTCAGTCACGGATCAGCCGGTTGTCTCTACCTCGTCTGCACTCTCTTCTTAAACCTTCTCTATAACTTGGCCGCCCTTTAAGAAACATCAGACTTGCAAAATAATAAGTAAAAAAACAACGATTTGTAAATATTTACTGGAAACACCAACAATTTGCGGTGGAAGTTTGAGGAAAGAACGAAAAAAATTGCATTTATGAAGAAGAGAAAGTGCTGTTTGATTAGAATAGCATAAAAAATGTGAATGTTACATATTTAAAAAATAAAAATATATGTATATTTGTTCAGCCTCATCCTCTTTGGTTTGATTTTATTAATGTTTAAGAAGGTCGAACTCCATCATAACATTTTAAACTTAGTAATTAACTAAGTAGTTTTATTTGTATAAGTCATGAGCTGTAAACTATATAAGAGTTAAAAAATGCTGCTCAGTCATTCTCCATGATCTAAACATGTGGGTTATCTAGATGATCTCTTGTTCTTATTTTATTTTAATTATTTTTTATGAAAAATTGCTGTATTTGCTGTGGATAATTTGGAAAAAAAACAATTTCAGGATCAATAAAGTTCTACCTAACCTAACCCAATGATAGTTAATGCTAAGTAGTCATTAGTACATGTTTAAAGCACCATCAGGCCACTTAAAGGATTTGATGGATCAAATCCAGCTCTTTATATAAAACTGTTTTGTTATTTCCGAGCATCACTGTCTGATTGCGTCTGATTTCCAGCAGGAATGCTTTGAACGTGTCAGAGATGAGTCTCACATCCTGGTTCCTGGTGAGCGGCGGCGGCACGCGGCACCGTCTCCCCCGAGAGATGATCTTCGTGGGCCGGGACGACTGCGAACTGATGCTCCAGGTATTTAAGAAACTCACTCTGTGATCGAGATCACAAAGTAAAAAACGTGTGATTCAGTCTCGCAGCGTCGACAAACAACACGCCGTCATCAACTACGAAGCCGACGCCGACGAGCATAAAGTCAAGGACTTGGGCAGCCTTAACGGGGTGAGGATTTTCAACTTTTTAAGTATCAAAAGGCCCCCAAAATGTAGATTTTAACCCGTGAAAATGATTCATACTGTGTCTCAGACGTTCATCAACGATGTCAGGATCCAGGAGCAGGCGTACGTGACGCTGCAAACGGACGACAAGTTGAGGTTTGGATATGATATCCTTCTCCGAGCGCCTCCGTGGTATTTGTACTGCAAGGTCAGTGGACGTGAACGATGCTGTAATTTCATCCCCCCCGTCCCCCCGACAATAGTTTGCTGCATAATAGATCCATCCGTCAGTGGCTTTAATGAAACAGCCTTAACCTGACGCACATACCAACCTCTTCACCGTGGTCCGAGGAGAGCTGCACATCCCAGAAGAAGCCCTCAAGGTGACCACCATCTTTTTTCTTAAAGATTGTTTGTGTATTCAAATATATTGTGTTGCTTTTCTGACCAGCATGAGAAGTTGAGCAGCCAGCTTCACCAGGGCCAGAAAAGGCCCCTGGAAGGAGAACCTCCTAAAGCAGACACAAGACCTCCCGAGGCCACGTGTGAGGGAGCCGTGGCGAAGCCCTCCGATGTCGGCAGGACGGAGGAGAAGACCCCCGGTATGACCTGAGGTAGCGTGTTTGCTAACCCCACTCTAATACATTCTGATGGCAGGTGATGTTGCGCTGCTGCACCGGGGTACGCCTCTGTACGGCCAGCCTGCCTGGTGGGGAGACGGACAAGCCGAAGACCCCGGGAGACCCGAGGAGAAGACCGTCGAGCGGAAACGTGAGAAAGCAGAAGCAGGTACTCTCGGTAAATAACGCATTTTTATGTATAGCTTTAGGCTGTTTAGTAGTGCTGGGGGCTTTTATCTCGAGTTATTTCCACTGCATAATGTGACTACGACAAACAAAAAATATATACTTTGCTCACAAAAATGTTCTTCCGCTGTAACGTTATTTGTTCAAGTAACTTTTTACATTTTACTTAAATAAGGGAGTATTATACTTTATTTAAGTTCTGGGGTCGCATGCTTCAAAAAGTAAACATTTCAGCAAGTACGGCTTTAAGGTAAGGTAAGGTAAGGTAAAACTTCTCCTTCGGGGAATTGTTTTTTTCCAATAGCCAGCCATTTTTCATAAACAATACAAAGTAATAGATAAAAATAAAATAAGAAGAAGAACATAAAGACAAAGAACAAGATGATACAATCTAAGTCTAAAGATAAAGACAAAGAACATAGGTCAAAGAAAAATATCAAAGACAAAGGATACAAAGACTAACATAGAACAGAACATCCAGATACTCTCACTCCACTCCTGCCCCCAAACTCAGAATTGTACAATTTAATAGCCTGAGGGATGAATGAGTCCCTGAGTCTATTTGTTTTGCACCTGGGTAAGGTAGGAGCATTCGTGCACTCCATCTGCTTCTCTGCTCACTGATGACAGTGTTCAGAGGATGACTGTCATCATCCATGATGGACAGTAGTTTGTTCAATGACCTCTCTGAAACTGTCACCAGTGAGTCCAGCTTCATTCCAACCACAGAGCCAGCCCTCCTGATCAACGTGTCCAACCTGTTGACACTCCTCTTGGACACATTTCCACCCCAACACACCACAGCAACTTCATAACTTTATTATTTAAGTAACTTTATTGTTACTTTGTGTTTTTTACCTACAGTGTAAAGTAAAATAATAGAATTTTTACTTTCTGTTGCTTTTTTTCCATACTAAGTTATATATTTATCACTATTATTATTATTATTATTATTATTATTAATCCCACATATGTTGTTCACATTTTTTTCTTTGTCCCCGTTGATTTATTTAATACATCTTGTTGTACATTAAAAAAAAATATATATATATATATATATATATATATAAACTGTATATATTTTTCTATTTATATATATATATATTTTTTTTTTTCCCGTCTTTATTTTAAATACATTAAAAAAAAAACTTTAAACTATTCTAATGGTAATAACAACATTTTTATGTTTTTTGGAGATACTTTTCAAAGTGCTTATTAAAGTAAAATAAATACTGTTAATACAATCTTCTTTTAGTATTAATGAGAATTCACTACATACTGAGAACATGTAGTGAGTGTGATAGTGAAGCTTCATGAAGCAGTGTCATAATTTGAGATGGCGGTCTCTGCACTATTTTCCTTTGTTTTCAACAACTGTTCTAATGAAACATCATTTTTAAACTGATGGCGCCACCTACAGACCTCTAAACATCATGACAATGTTTCATGAAGCTTCATCAGACCATCACTAGTGAATACACTTTCTTTTTAATTCTAACTATTATTTGATATAAAGACTGGTCTAAAGGAGTTCAGCTTAATAGAAAATATTGTCAGTAAAAAGGAACACAGAATTAAGTAGAACAGGCTATTTTATATTTAATAAAAAAAATTATATTTGTATTTCACTAACGGTAAAATATTTGTTGTGTTTTGAAGAAAACCAACTTAGCTTTACTGATATTGTGGATAAACCCGAAACACAATATCTGTTTCAGAATCAAAGAAAAACGCAGAGCACCGGAGATCAACCCTGTCCATCGCCTCCAGCCAAGAGCCGAGCTACTTTGAGATCCCGACCAAGGATTCTCAGTCGTCCACCAAAGCAGGCGCCGAGGCCTCGGTCCGAGATCCCGGTGCCGGTACCCCCTCCGCCGCCGAGCCCGCCCACGGCCACGCCTCCTTCACCATCGAGTTCGACCCCGGGGCTTCTGGGAAAGTCACGGTTAAAGATCGTGTCACGAAAGTGGGACCGGAAACCAGACCCCGACCGAGAAGACCCGTCGGCGAGGAGCTGAGTCCACTTCAGACGGCGATGGTGGCCGCGGAGGTGAAAGTCGCCGATTGGTTGGCCCAGAACGAACTTCCGATGCCACTCAAGGAGGCGCCCGCAGAGGAGGACGGGGAGAGTGTAAAAAGTGACGTACCAATTCATCTGAGGAGTCTAAAAGGTACTTTCTTGATGCTATGACGCTAAAATACTTTTTTATGCTTGACTAGGGCTAGCATCAATGCTAACATCTTAGTATATTGACTATGGGTGTGTATTGGTAAGAATTTGGACAATAGCTATCACAATACAGGGCCAATGATATGATGTATTGCGTTACTGTATGTACAAGTATATGTTTGTAGTATAGTTGAATACTTAACTCTGGTTTTGCAGAATTTACAGACCACATGACTAAATCGTTACTGCTTAGAAACCAAAATATGTCCTAACATTAGCTTTGAAAGCTGTTGGAGTCGACTGTATCCCCTCGTCCTCAGTCTTTGCAGGGTCTCAGAGCAATATTTCAGTGTATAGATATTTTCTGACACCCCTCATATGGACCAGCGTCTTTCAAACTGTTCCAGACAGCAAGCACGAGGACGGAACCCAGAGCGACTCGGAGAACGCGCTCAGCGAGAAGCGCAAAGCACCAGAGGAGGCCCCGTGGGGTCCATGGGGGAACCCCGGGGTGAAGATCAGGGCCGCCCGGGCGAACGTCCCCGAAGGGCTATTTGCCGAAGAAGACAGCCCGGCACGCCGGCGTAAACCCTCCAACTTGAAATTCGGGGACAAGCATCCGGGAACGCAGCACCCGAGCGGCCGGGACGACCCCGGTTCCCATGGCGACGACTACAGCGACAGAGGCACCTACACTATAGAGGTGGAGAACGGAGACCATGAGGCGGAGGAGGCCAGGAGGATGATTGACAAGGTGCGCAGGAACAGACATGTAAATGCGCCTTCATCTCTTTTCACTATTTTCATCCATTAAGTCGTCTTTTAGGGACCAAAGTTGAGTTATATTTGTTTTTCTAAGGTTTTCGGTGTCGATGAGCAGGAGGCTGTGTCCCGGCTGACTGGCGGAGACCAAAGAGAGCGATTTTTAACAGAGAAGTCGTCCGGCAGAGACAAAGGGAAGCCTGAGGTATGTTTTCACGTCTGAAAAATACATTTCTTTGTTTGTGTAATAGCAGTTTTATGACAGTTTATCAATGTCATTCGAATATTCAAGGGTTGACTTTAACATTCCAAATGTTGGATTGAAATTAGCATTTAATTATTAGAAAATTCTCTCTAAAATCTATATATTCAAAAGTTAAATTTGTTTTAACTGAATAATTTAATTCAATAAGTTGTATATTCAAAGGTTAAATTTGTTGTTTGTTTTTAATCATATAGTTTGGTATTCCAATTTTCCAAAAGAAAAAAAAATACATTATTTTAATGTATTTATTTTTTAAATTGTAGACTTTAAAATTCAATGTAAAAATGTTGGTTTAATTGTGCCACCCGACAATTAAACTGTCATGTGACCATCTGCTGTCAGTCGCATGATTGGCTTAAAGTTCTACCATTAAAAACATTCTAAACATTCTATTTAATTATTTAATCATAAATGAGCGTGTTAATTTAAGTGTGTTTTAAATAGATGTTGGACTTCTATTTTATCATCAATGTCCGTTTGTACAAAACTCATCATTGAAATTTTGACATTAGAAAATTATCTTAAGCCCCGCCCACTGAAAACTCTTTGTTTTTCTGGCGATGAAATCTTGTTTACCACAGCCACTCGGCTGTGATTGGTCAAGCATCAAGGTTTGTCATCACACATGATCAATCCCGGAAGTCCCCACCTCCAAGGGACTCGTTGTATAAACAAAGCGGGCCTTGACTAAAGCTGGCTGGAGGAGGATTCCTGTAATTATAACGTCATATTTGACTTGTAACCTCTCGTTCGCTGAGATTTCAGACAAGGGAGAACTTTATGAAGTAAGTAGTTCAAAACAGGGTCATGGTGAGGGACTTACTGCATCTTGGAGAGGAAGACGTCAACATTTCAAACATTAGTCGCAATTTTTTACAATCTTGTGGAAAGGTTTTTTTCAACTGCTTTGCTTGAAGATTAAGTATATTAATGAATTAGGAATTAGTAAATAAATTTGTTATTACAGTGATATCACAAAGTACAAATTATGACAGATTTTATAAATAGTTGAATATAAAAATTATATCTATATATCTATATCTCTCTCTCTTTGAATGTATATATATATATATATATATTTATTGATTAACTATGTCTTTCTTTAGTCTCTTTCGGAGGAACTGATGGTTGGTGGCCCTCGATGGGTCTCACAGTGGGCCACCCTGGCCGCCACCCATGTTCGGACGGACCCCGAGGGATCCGGCGGTGAAAGCCACTCGATGGTCACAGAGGGACGAGGTATTGATGCAGAGTTTCATTGGTAAAAGTTGATTTGCTTTCAAATGTTTTTGCATTTTTTCTAACCGCGTTCAATCAGCAGGAGACGCGAGTGAATCCAGTCGTTCGAATGCTTCCGAACGGAAGAGGAGAACTTTACCGCAACCTCCTGGCGTGGATTCCTCCACAGGGAAGACCTCAGGTTCTGCCTTGCAAGTAGAAATGGGAGAAAAGCAGGACACGGAGCTGCAGGAGAAGGAGAATAAGCCGGAGAAGCCCTACAGGGGGAGGAGTCGGACTGGATCTGGAACAGCGGGGAGTTATAGTCGCTCCTCGCCAGCGAGGTCACAAGACAGCAGCGGCGGCAGAAGTGGGTTCGATAAGCTTCCCCCTCGTCCCGGTGGAGACAGGAGAGCGGAGGATGGGAAGAGGAGGAGAAAGGAGGAGGAGAAGATCCGAGAAAGTGGCGGCAAACCGTTTCTGAGGCAGGAGAGTTTCACCGTGGAGAAGCCGAGCTCCAACATCCCCATCGAGCTCATCCCTCGGATCGATGGGTTGGCGGCCGGCAAGACTCGGGACGTGGGTCTGGACACTTCTCTGCTCCAGAAGGACTCGGACGCTGTCGCCGCCTTTTTAGAAACGACTGTATCCGATCAAGGCGACCCACCGAGCCAATCCATAGAAGGGTCCGTGTCCCCGGAGTCGGACGTGGACACGACGAGCACCGTCAGCCAGGCGGACGGCATGAGGCGGGTCGTCCAGAAGCGCAAAGCGTTAGCAGGTCAACAGAAGGAGAAGACGGTGTTGTGTTCCACCAACAAAGGCCCGACCGCTAACAGGGACCCCCACGATAGGAGGGTCAAGACGAGGCTGTCGGGTCCCCCTCAATCGAGTCAGCCTTGGACATCTCAGGACCTCACCGACGACGATATCAACTCCAACTCCCTTTTCTCCGACTCACAACCCACCTCCGCACAGGAGTCTCACCCGCGAGACCAATCGGGGGGCACCAAAGTGGGCGCCAGCACTAAATCGAGTCGCGCCAAAAACAACCAGGTCCCGGTGCCATCCGGTAAAACCAACGCCAACGCTCCTAAGCCGAGGCCCACGAGGACGTCGCTCCTGCGGAAGGCTCGCATCGGGGACTCCTCTGACACCGAACTCGGGGATATGGATCGGATGTCTGTGGCGTCCGAGGCCTCCACCGCTAGCTCCACGTCCAGAACAGGGATGGGTAGGAGGGGGATGTCAAGGATCGAGGCGCTGGCACAACCGAGGAGGCCGAGGGTCGGTTCCCCGTCCGCACAGAGCGACTCCGAAGCCACCGCTCCCCGGAACCGAGGGGCAGGAGCCCGAGGTGCCGCTGGAGAATACGCCGTCCGTCAAGGACTGAGGGGACCCCATTTGGCTTCGCTGTCTGGACCCAGAGCCAGGGCCAACAGCGCCTCCAAGCTACCTGACAAGAGTAAATCCTATGGGCACGCAGCACCTGCTTGTAAGTGACGTCCCAATCCATCTCTAGAGGTCACTTCCCTACACTCACTTTTGTCATTCCTGTCACAGCCGGGGCTCGTTGGCGCCGAGTACCGGTGGAGTACGCGTCCACCTCGGAGGACGAGTTCGGCTCAAACCGTCACTTATCCAAAGACGCGCAAGCAAAACCATTTCCCGCCATTCGAGTGGCCCAACTCGGAGGTTCTGCTCCGGCAACTCCGAACCCAGCGGGGCTCCTGGGCCTGAAGCAGAACTCCCGGGAGCAGGACGAGTACATGAGGGATTGGACGACGCACAGTGAGGAGATCGCCAGGTGGGCGAAGATGTTGTGAATATGATCGTGTTTTAACCTCTGTCTTGTTTTTAGGATCAGCCAAGATCTTGCCAAAGACCTGGCCATGCTTGCCCAAGAGATTCACGATGTTGCCGGAGAGATCGACTCCGTCAGCCCGGCCGCCACCGACACCGGAGTCTCGGTAAGAAACCGATGCAATAACTGGAAAAAATATATATATCATTTACCTCAATGTTTGACGGTGAAAGGAGAAAGTCAACGATGAAAGTCGTGATCCAGCTGCCGCCCCCCGGGATGACGGCAACAACGCGGCCACTAACGGACAGAGCGTTGAGCTCAGAACCAGAACCTCCAGTGGAAACGGTTCGCGTTCCATCCGCAGACAGACATGGAACCGAGAGGAAGTAGGTGTTGAAACGTAAAAGTCAACAAACAAAGATGTCACTTTTGACGCTCGTTCCTTCTCAGGGACTGGACAGTTTACTCCTCGCGTCTGTGAGTCAGCTTTCAGCCAGAATACGACAGTCTGTTGAGAAAACAACCTGCAAGATAAAGTGAGTATTTCACATTCTTATTCAGAACAATTTTAAAAATGCTTTATTTTTGTACATGTTCATCAAGGATGCTATTCAAGGACAAAGACTGTAAATGGGATGAGATCGAGAATAAGCTTCAGATGGAGCACGACTCGCTGCTGCTGAAAAGCTCCAACAAGGTTCGACTTTTTGGTCTAATTTCCTTTTTTTTCTGTCAGCGTTTGTTTTTCGCTTTGATGATTTGTTAAAAAATTACAATGAATGAGTAGTTTTACAATTTTTTTTAATTTTTATTAGTTTCCTTTTGGACTAGCAAACTAATCATTTAATTGTGTTTAGTTTGTCCGTTCTGAGTTTGTCACTGAATTTTCTGACTATAACCTAGTGATGTGCTGTTGAAGCTTCATGAAACAATGTCATGTTGTTTAGAGGTCAGTAGGTGGCGCCATCAGTTTAAAAATGATGTGATTTTTCATTAGAACAGTTGTTCAAAACAAAGGAAAAAAGTGCCAAGACCGCCATCTAGTGGACAAAATAATGACACTGCTTCATGAAGCTTCATCAGACCATCACTATTATAACCTGCACCGGATTATAAAGCGTATTAAGTGCGGTGAGGCTTTGTAGTATTACTCCACCAGGCTACATAGTATTACTACATGAGGCTCAGAAGAAATTAGAGATTTGTACTTTCAACCATGATTTATACATAAGGTGCACTAAAATATAAGAACTTTTGTCGGTTGTTGAGAAAATCTAATTATTTTAAGTGAACATTACAATACAAAAGATACTCTTCAGGTGTGAGAGCAGCAGTAATTATAGTAACTGCATAGATAATGATTACATAGTGTTTATAATAAATATTATTATGTATTCAACGGACACACACTAAAAACATTCTGTTTTTATTCACAGTTAAACTATGGTGGCCAAGAATTATGAAAGTGTTAACTTGTGTTTCAGAAGTGTTCTTCCACAATGTGTTCGCTTATGTTGACGACTCGTTGTGTTGTTGCTTATGTTGCGTTTGTTGTGCGGTTCCTCAGCCACTGAAGTAAATGAATATGGATTTTGGTTACCCTGATGTAACTTGGGTACGGATATAAGGATTCGCTGACAGTTTACTTTGTTGGTTGTTAACACTTGTGTTGTCTCAGGGTCAATGTGACCCGAAGGACTTCAAATAAATGACCTCCACGACTGCATATATATCCCTGGCAGCCAGAGAGGTCGTTCACCTTCACCCAAAAGCAACACAAGGGATAAAACAGTTACATTTGTTTCCGGGCCTACGGGTCACCTTGACCCTGAGATAACGCAATGGTTAAGATGGTTTAAAATCTGAGTATGTTTTTTTTTAAAATAGGATTATTGGTGAAAAATACAAATGGCAAGTTAAGTTAAGGCCAAACTAAAAAAAACGTGATAATTATAATGTCTCAAACATTTTCTTTAATGAAGATTGTGTGTAAGATATTGTTACATTTGTTAGCGGTTATTCAACAACGTATTTGGTAACACTTACATTAATATGACATTATACTGGCTTATTAAACATTATTATTTAGTATTTATTGCATAACAATTCCAGCTTTCATAATGTTTGAAAAACTCCAAAACAAAGGGATGAAAATGTTGCAATTTCCTTCATGTTTGTAAAGATCTGGGAGGTAAACTTGAATAAATAGAGGAGCTCACAGTCATATTTAATCAGTTTAATGTTGCTTCAGTTCATGAATAGACGGAGAAAAGCTGAGCCTGAAGAAATCTCTTCTGGCGGCGTTAATGAAATATTTCTGCAGGCAAGTTATTTACGTCAGTAATCCAATAGCTGTTCAGTGAAGTGGATTAATGTTGTAAAACACCAAATCCAGTCCTTACGAAAAACACGGGATTAGCCGGCGAGTCTGACACGATGACTGTCGGTGTCGGATCAGATCATCGACTGCGTGTCTGTAATAAGGCAGACGTGGAAGTGTTTGAGTCGTGAAAGCATCGGTTCACGATCCATCATCTGGGGCTCGAGTTACAAAACTTGTGGCCAATGATTGACAATTCTTTATGTTTTTGATGCATCTTGACAGGAAATCGCGACGATTATCCAAGACCTGAGGAGAGTGGAGAGACAGCTGCTGGGTATTTGAATCTCTTGTTCATCAATCGATAACAATAAGACGACATGTGTTAATAATATTTTCACATGATATACTTAAATCATAGACCAATAAATTAATAGATTGTTTATTTGTCTATTTATAATTCAATGCAAACCATTTTAAGATCAGCATCTTAATGTCTCACTTTAGTTTACGAGACACTTGTTTTATTTCATTGATCTCATTTTAGTGTATTTTCACTTCTTTAGCATTAGAAATTGTCAATTTTGTCAAGAATTTAGTGACAAAGTGACCCAGAAGCGGATGTTAACAAGTCAAGTTGGCATTAAAGCCAAATATAATTTAATAAATACAAGCACAAAACTAAAACCGTCCACTAGAGGGGGATAAATAACTAGGAGTCCACTTTCTCAGTCCATCATGAAATAATTGTCCATTATTTCATGGACATGATCGTCGATGACAAAGTTATTCAATTAAAAAAAATGTAATCTTAAATATGGTGTTAAACAACAACTGTAATAGAAGTTTTCGCTTTTGTATTACATGAAATAGTCTGCATCAGAAGTACAATTACATTTTAATTACATTTTTATTAAACTCAAATGAAAATATGTTAGTATTTAGCAATTATTGGAAAAGTTTGTGTCACAAACAGAAAGGTCTTCTGTTTTAAAGTTACTAGAAACGTAACTAAGGTAAAAACAGATACTCTAAATTTGTACTTAAACTTCAGGAGTCAAGCACCGGAGACACTTTAATATTTGTACTCATTTCCTTTTGTGGGTAAATAAGAGACAAAATTGATTTTAATGGTGCTAAATGTCGATCTACGTTATAAATGCATTGGGGTTTTTTATTCTATTATGCTTAAAAAATATGTTTAATTGAGTTATTAGTTGAATATAAAATTAGTAATTTTCTGTCATTTCTTACGAGATAGTCACACCAAACAAATATTAAAGAATAAAGTTATTTATAGAGTTAAACTAAGTATGTTCTTTATCAAAAAATGTGCCAATCACAGTGTTGAACATATTAATGATTTCTTGTGGACTTTTTTATCACTTCAATCCCACAGTCATCGACATGATGGTGGATCCCGACGGTCAATTGGAAGCTTTGTCCAGCCTGGGCATCACGAGCCCTCTCTCGGATCAAAGGACCGGGAACCAGCGGTCCAGCGAGTCCACGCCTCACCCCGGAGCGGAGCCTTCTTCCCGTGGACTCTCCAGGTGTGACGGGGCGACCACTGAAGGTGTCTCATAGAGCGAACGGACCCACATTAGAAAGACATTTCACAAACCTTTCATTCATTCTCACGTTATTTAACAAACCTTCACTGTTGGTTCCTTTGGATGTTAAATATACAAAATTCTGTTAACAAATAAGCTATTATTATCCAACCATCTGTGTTTTATATGAACTCCCCTGGATGTAGAAGGATGTTTTGTCTTCTTTGTATCAGTTTAACATGTTATTTTTCCTTTAAAAACCCAAAGGAATAATTTGGTATCAAGTCGAATTGTTTGTGTGACGAAGTTATTCTGATCTATGCCAATGCAGAATCCCAAAGTCCGTGTGTTGCGTGGCAATACAAGTATAACGGAGAGTTAAACAAATATATATCTTTATATATATATATTGTAAGGCTTGTTGCAATTATGATTCCCTGAGCATTCACTGTCCTTTAGAGAGTCAAAGGTTGACCTTTCCCCGGCCTTTACAGCTACAGTTTATCATTACTTGAAGTTCCTATTTCAAATGTAGCGCCCGAACAGTTGTCTTTTGTCACAAGTGCCCAGAATGAAATGATGGTTTTGAAGAGTTACTATGAGATGGTGATTCAAGTGTTTGCACTTTTAACAGGAAACGTTACTTGATAGAACCGGAACATTCACGAACCAGACTCGAGAGTTCGCAGACCTCCGCCAACTTGATCCTTTTAAACCCTTTTTTACACAATATTATCGCCCTACATTCCTTCGGTCCATAGCTTATGGTTCAAGGTTCAAAGTTCAGTCTGGCCCACCAACTTATTTTATGTTACCGGGCGGATTGTCGACTCAAATCAAAGTAGATTCATGTTCACGTTGATATGGTGACGTATAAAAAGGTCAGTGTTTGCGATAAGATACGTTAACAATACAAGTAAAACTGGAATTTGTTTGGAGAAAGAGAACGAATACAGAGATAATTACTAGAAAATGTGTCAAACGACTCAAAATCAAACTTCTTCATCCAGTAAAGTAAATAAACGTAAACATTTTCCAAAAACAAATAAACATTTGGTTCAGTGACTTGTACTGATGAAAGATTTTTTTGGCCCCTGATCTACATTTTTAGTAGCTTGTACTGTTGTCTCCTCTGGAACTTTATGATACTTCAAAATGGTTGGTGATCCAGGTGGTTATTTCAGAACACACGTTCCTAATGTCTTTTTGAACATAACCAGGTAAAAACCGCTTCATCCACTTTTTGAGTTTTTTGCTAATCGATCACTTGGCGGAGGACATCGTTTGCTCATATAAAGATGCGTTCACACCAAATGCGTAATGAAAGATGCTGACCTACATGTTTACTACTAGTGTATTGTATCAGATCCTCAAGTTTAAACATTTGAATTCCGCTTTAAGGTGATGCATTTAAAGAGGACAAATAGAATGTTCCCTCTCCCAGCTGCCATTTTGACTTTCCAATACTTTTAGACCCCAGCCCAAGTTGACTGACCTACTTTCTTAGATTTTCGCCAGTAGGTGGCGGGAATTTGTTTGTTACCAGAAACTCAAAAACCGCTCAGGTTGTCAAATTAACATTCGGTGTGAACGCATCTTTAGAAAGGCTTTAACTAGTTGGAATATTCTCCATATTTCTCAGTCTATCTGCTCGGCTCTAAAGAAAGCTCTAGCGTGCCATTGAAAATGTTGTTACATTTTGAGTTCCTTGTACGTGTCATGTTTGAAACAGCACACCGAGGCAGCTTCTCCGCCGTCAGATCTCCGATATGTTGCCTCAACGTTTACACTTGAATGTAACCCGATCAGACCTGCTAGAATCATTACTCCGTTGTCGTGCCCAGCACCTTGTGGACATTTGAGAATTTTGAAGAAAATTCTGTTATATGTAGGAGTTTGTTTCTATATCCTACTAAATGTTTCTCTTACAATACCTGTGTATTGTTACTTTGATCTTTAATAAAAATGCATGATAATAATGTATTGCCTACTGTCTTCAGATGGAACCAACTTAAGAATAAAGATTTATCAAAACTTAAAGTGATAGTTCACCCAAACTTAACTAATTTTCTATTCACCCTTATGTCGAGGGTTGGGATAATTTTTAGAGTAAAAGGCCAAAATGTAAGTTTATTTTAATGTCGCAACTCATCTTCGTCCAAATAGACACTTAAAAACATCAAATTACCTCTATACCGGGATAGCTGCTGGGCTAGCTGCTAGGATAGCTGCTAGGATAGCTATTAGGATAGTTGCTAGGGTAGCTGCTAGGATAGCTATTAGGATAGCTGCTAGGATAGCTGCTAGGATAGCTATTAGGATAGCTGCTAGGTTAGCTATTATGATAGCTGCTAGGATAGCTGCTAGGATAGCTATTAGGATAGCTGCCAGGATAGCTGCTAGGATAGCTATTAGGATAGCTGCTAGGATAGCTGCTAGGATAGCTATTAGGATAGCTGCTAGGTTAGCTATTATGATAGCTGCTAGAATAGCTGCTAGGATAGCTGCTAGGATAGCTATTAGGATAGCTGCCAGGATAGCTGCCAGGATATCTGCTAGGATAGCTGCCAGGATAGCTGCTGGGATAGCTGCTGGGCTAGCTGCTAGGCTAGCTGCTAGGATTGCAATGTGTTTGAGTAGAGACTGATAAAAACTCGCTACAAAAAAAAACTTAAAATATACAGAATTATTAACGTTTTTTCTCGGAACAATTTCTTTTGCCGAAGCTTCAATACAAGAGGGACGTTACAGACAAGCAGTATGGAGGTATTTGGATTTTTTCAATTGTATTTTTGGATCAAGATGAAAACTAGTCTCTACATTTAAATGAACATACATTTTTGTCTATAACTCTAAAAAGGAACAGATTACCCTGAAAAAGATCCCAACTCTTTGTCGAGTAGAAAATAAGTAACATTTAAAATTTGGATGAACTATCCCTTTAAAAAATGTAATCATTTTAATCACTTTAAAATTTGCAAAGTCAAATTGTGCTTTCAAATTGTTTAGTTATGTTACGTTAGTATTATTTTGGGATTTAAATGTGTTTGCAAGAAGACCCGATGATGCAAATTCTGATAAATGATAAATATACTGTGTATTTTCTTTTTTTATTGTTTTGTTTTACATTAGTGTAAATTAAGTCAAAAATGACATTTCTTAACCACTAGGTCACCAGTGAAGCCAGTGAGGCATTTGTTAGTGCCTCAGAAAAATCATTTTTGTCGTTTCTCTTCTATTGATTATTACTGTCTGAAATGTAAATAGTTTTTTTTGTTTTCTCTGAAGTAACCTGAGACTCTTGACACGCCAAGACGTTGGTTTTAAGTTAAAGTTTACAAAGTAAAACCTGTAAACCAGTCATAACGAGC